>NC_056749.1:300502741-300515241 GCF_019279795.1 Protopterus annectens
GGTGATGGGGGGGGGGGGGGTTGCTTTTTTTCTCCGCTCTGCATCATTTATCTGAATTCTACCTAGTACCCCATATAGAGCTTTCATACCATTAGTCATCTCATAGCACCTGGAATTTCTGTGACAGGGTTGGAGCCAGGGGAATGTTGCTGGATCACACGAATGAATTTGAGTAAACCATCCATGGTTATAAGTCAGTGCCCTACATTAAAGACGCATGCTACTAGACAATCCATCCAAGCTTCCACATTCAAGCCCCTGCCAGTTATGAAAGACATATTTATTTATTTATTTATTTTATATTTGTTGACCGGGCTAGTCTAGCTGGATACATATCCGTTTTCAGCAGAGGCCCGGGGTGAAAAGCTCCACGCACAAATACAGTAAAGCATGACTAGCTTAAATTATACAGCATAACATGTAAAGAAAGTAAATTTTGTGAATACTGTACAGAGACATTAGAGTAGATTTTGGAGATAAACATACCCCTATAGAATGCATCCCATGCTATGGAGTAGATTTCCCATACATGTCAAGCAGAACACTTCACTGGCCCTCTTGAAGAGAAATCTTGATGAGTGGATGGGAAATAGAAAGTTCACCCCGGGGATTACTCTAGTGGCTTCTACTTGATAGAAGCACTGGGAGGTAATGGGTGGCATGATGTAAGAGCACTTCCATGGGCTAGGTTTGTAAAGGCTCCAAGGCCATTAGCCTAGTACACACCTATGAACAGATAAGTGTGTGTGTGTGTGTGTGTGTGTGTGTGTGTGTGTGTGTGTGTGTGTGTGTGTGTGTGTGTGTGTGTGTGTGTGTGTGTGTGTGTGTGTGTGTGTGTGTGTGCTTGGCTAGTCAAGCCAAATGGCAACTGTCTCAGTAGTGTCCCAAATCCTTTTTTGGTGGCCACAGACGTATGTGCTACAATGGCATCAGCATTACCGAACTGTATCATAGTGCAGCTGGAGCACAGTGGGCACATTAGCAATACTTATTGTTCATTAGACCTTTGCAGACACCACAGTCTGTGACCTGTGTACTACAGGCTTTATATTCTCTGTAGCATGTCATGCAGTCCATGTGCTTAAGGTATGTTACCGTGAACCCTACAAAGTAGGAGAATAACTGACATGGACCTTTATTCTTTGAACCCTTTTAGGATGAGCTTACTCAGCAACACTGTACCTTATCCTGCCCTGTTCTCATTGATCATCCAGGTACCTGACCACCTGTATCTTAATCCTCTGTCATGCCCTGTGCTGTGTTATCTAAGCACTAGTCAGCTCAGTTGCTGTCCATGCATTCTTGTCTGGTCACTGCCATCATGCGGTCCATAATCAACTAACCTGTCTGCTATCATTTCACCTATATGGCAGTACAGTCCATTACCCAATATGTTTTACTACTTATTTGCTCATGATAACATGAGCTACCACAGTAAGGTAACAATTTATTTTATCATGCAAAGGCTGTCCTTGCAGCACATACTATGCAAATGGTGTACTGACTATAGTCTGTATCCTACAGACTGCTAAGAGGTGACCTGGTCAGTCATACAAGGCATTCTCTGACCCAATACTGATTTTAGTGCACATCAAGTCCAGTGGAATCAGAAGTACACAGTCTATGAATCTAAACCTCTTCTGTAGCATCAACAAAATGGTTTGGAGAGACAGATATATCTCTCTGAAGATAGCACTGCTGTGGAAGAGAATCCACATTAAACAAAGTTCATTCCTGTCTATATTCAAGCACAACTTGGATCTATGCATGGTAAACAAAATTTACCCCAGGACTGCCCCCTGTACTACTAATGGACTGAGACAGATCACAAATGCTTTATCCTTTTCATGAGTACCCTCAAATTATTTATGGTATGTTCCCAGTTATTGTCATTAGGGAATTATGGGATGGGTAAGACCAGTCTCTAACCAAATGGGATAGGTTGATTTGAGCACAAAAATTGAAATTGACTCAGATAAAAATGAACCACAAGGGCAGCAAGCATAGTACTTACCTATGGACTTGAGATAATTTAGTGAAGCTATCTACCAGAATTGGAGCTATGAAACTCATGTCTACAAAATCCAATCTTTGAGGTCATGTGTCAGTGCATGCATGGGCATTATTGTTCACTGGCTGTGTTCCTATTACTTTGCATCGTACTACATCTTTTTCATACAGTATTTGCAAATGTGTGTACCAGGTTACCATTTTCCCCTTATTTTGACTTGCAGAATAGACTTGGCCTCTTCAAGCTCCAAGTTCAGCAGGTCTCATGAATTGTGCATTAAGGAAAGCAAAGTTTTCCCTACACCTCCGTCACAGGGTCTACATGAAGTACCTGCTGGGGGAGTTTGAGGGTACCCTGTGTAAAATTCATACCTTGAGCCAGCTTGCCAGAAAGCTAAGTGATGCCACTGGCATCATGTGCTGTATTTGGAGTAGAGGCATACATAAATGACTAAATGACTTAGAGGTTTCATCTTGACATATTCCACCACATTAGTTAGCGGTTAGGAAATGTTAGATAACTTATTATTGCAAGCATTCTGCATTAGTTTTGCAAACTATCTTAGGCCTTTCACCCATGACTCTAATTGTCTTCTGTTGTCAGGGTATACTGCTTTGAATGGGCTGCCCTTAACGAACATTTTGCAGGTAGTATATACATTGATGCATGCTTGAATGTGCATGGAATCAGGAAATCCCAATGCTTTCCTCTGATTCACATGACCAGTCATAACTCAAAATACAGGTCATGCCGTAACTGTGGTTGTGATATCTCATTATGCAACTCCGAATGTGGTGTCACAATACTTTGTCAGCACCCATGTATGCCTAATTGGTGTGTGACTGCATGAATCAACTCCCCAGATATTTATATACATCTCTATTTCTCTCTCTATATATGGATAGAGATGGCTGTATAAAATAAAAACAGATATAAGAAATCATATGATCAGTGACAATCAGAAGCTGAATTTGTTAGCAAAAAATAAAGTAAAATAAAAATGACTTCATACATAGATTTAATGCTTCCATTTCTTGCAGACATGTAAAATATGTACTGAAGCATGCTATCTGAAAATATATAATTCTGTTCCACAAAGTCTTAAAATTAGCATTCAGAAAATAAAGCATTAATATGCTCAATATGAGCAGTGCTTAGTGTTAAGCCCCAGATTATTGTATTACATTTTCAGAGTTTTGCTGGACTTCGGCAGAACTGCACATGATTAATGATATTAGAGTGAATCTAAAGGATTCTCGTAATTCTCTGGGTGAACATTGTTATAATCCAGTTATTTATATTCATTATTATATCACATTTTCTTTGGATTAATGAATTCCAAAAGGACCGACTGTCTTTGTCTTTTTACTTAATTTCCTTTTATTTTACTGTGCTGTTTGAATTCTTGTGGCTGGCTAATCCCAATGTAGCAGGAGTGATTTTTTTTTTTTATATAAATTGTTGTTTACACAGAAAGATCAGCAAGCCAATGGCAACAATGCAACACAAACATAATATTACTGGTTAACGTAAATAGTAAGATGTCACAATGGTTCATATAAGACAGAAACTAGAGTGAACAACACAGTCACCTTCAGTATGTACACTTATATAAGAGTTTTGCTGGACTTCGGCATATTAATTATGAGATTATGAAAGGTATCAATCCGTGGTGTGACAATTAAATAGGGTTTTTGAATAATTGTCAATTTTTTTTAAGAAAAAAGATAGAGAAGTTACCAAGCAAAGGTAATGTTGTATTGTTTTGTAAAACAAGAAGTAAGGAAACATAAAATTGCTTTTTTTTTAATTACGTATTCATTCTGATTATCAAAGCACAAGAATAGTCTGTGGTTATAGCAGGATTATGTGTTTATATCATATATAGGAATATATTCTCATTTCTGTTTTGTTTTTATAAACATTCATCAACCATGTAAGCCTACTGAACACCGTTGTCCCTTTTCATGGGTGACCTACAAACACACAGTGATGTAATTGTTTGATCATAGTCATAACGCAGTCAAACAGTGTTGGAAAGCAACAAACCCTGTATCCTTGGCTACAGGAAGCAGTTCCTTAATTCCTCAGGCCTTAATCCTCTGCACCAATTTCCAGCTAATCAGCTGATTTAGCAGTAATCCATGACTGGGTTTGGGTAATGCAGGATTTACCCATAGTTGGTATGGTTAGATCATAAGGGTAAAGTCTGTGCTACAGGAGAGGATTATTGCTATTATGCAATGACATTACTTAACAAAAAAATTGTATCTTTTAGATAAATAATGTAATTGTATTAAAGCATTTTAGTGCTCTTCTGCCATCTTCTGGTAGTCTTGAGCTTCAAAAGTATTTACTGGGCATGCTCTGTGGCTGCCCTGCATATTGCTCTCTCTCTCTCTCTCTCTCTCTCTCTCTTTTTTTCCTTTGTTTTTTTATTTTTCTCATGGTTTGAGTAGTCTTTCACAGAACATACAGAGTACTTTTCAAGTAAGCTATTGTTTTCTGGCAGATGTCTGAGGAATGAAGTCCATAAGTAAAAAGGGACATCTGTGTTTCACAAGGTTAAGGTTTAAAATATAGGTAATGCATTTATTTGTAGTGGCACTCATGGCATCAAACTTATCAAACTTGCTGAGTGTTTTTTTTTTTTTTTTATTTTAATTTTTTAATGTATTGTATTGTTCTGCTCCACTTAGCTTTCTGGTGATGAATAGTTTCTTTTTTTTCACATTTTAAATTCTCTGCTTAGTGTGGAGAAATTAAATCTGACCAAATCTGTTCCTGTGGGAAAAGTCAATTTACAATGAACTCACTGATTGGTTTGCCCAAACAGTATGCACTTTTTAAAATACTTCATACTATCTATTGCATAAAATATAATATAAAATGAAGAGTGCAAATGAGCTCATGCCTGCTTAAGATGGATGCTTATTAAATAATGTGAGAGATAAGTAATTTAATTTTACTTTTCCAGTATTTTAGCTGTTTTTGCGCAACATAATGAGGCTTTATAAGATATCAAATTAATGCAAAACATTATAAGCATAGGCTTAAGTGTTGCTTTAGAGAATAAGCTACCTAATGTACAGAAAATAGTTCTTTGATGCTTTCTGGGGTGGTCTCTTAAACCAAAGCTACTGATATGGAAGTTAAATGTGAATAATACATCAATGGGTGTATGTAAAGAAATAAAGCATAAAATGTCATATAAGGAGAGAAAACTGAATAAAGATACCTGGTATTAGTCTACAAAGTACTGTGTTACAGCAACACACGTTGTAAGCCACATTAAATTATAAGTATCTTAACACTGTGATAAGTAAATTAAATGTATCAATGCATAGTAACTTCTATATATATATGAAAGACAGGGCTGGATGAATTATAAAGATAGACCTATAATAGTGTGACGAATTAATGAACCAAAGAGTGAACTTGGTGGCATATAATGATAAAGCTCTGACTATATGAGCCAGGTGATCTGAGTTTAATTAGAGGATTTGGTGTCTGACAGTGCCAGAACAGAGTATGGAAGTTCATATTTTTGGTGATGGAATGTAAACAGCTGAAATGTTCTTGTCTTTCATAACTCCATGTAATCAGTCTTATTGGTGGAGGCCAGGCAAAGAGCCTGTGTGTGGTCTTAGGGCATTAAATCCTTTGGTTCTGGGATGGAGTTATCCCAGTAGCCATGCAAAGCAACTTACGATGGTACTCTGGTTCTCCCTCGCTGAACTTGCTTCACCAGTGAAGAGGGACATTGATCTCTGCTGATGAGTTATCTAGACAATGATGCATAAAGTTCTGGGTAGTACTCATGAAGAGATGACTGAGAAGAGTGCAGGAAATAGAACAGATTTCAATACATCAATAAGAAAAGTGATCAATCAATCAATAAATCATAGTTCCTCATCATAAGCTGTTGAATAGCAGTCCATCAAGTCCACATATGCAACATTTACAGAAAACTGACAATCTTATGGAAAACAGAATATTTTATAAACAAAAAATATTTTCTGTAGGGTATATAGCCCCACCATGATACTTTTGGGGGGAATAACTCATATATTCTCCATATTTATTTATTTTTTACCTAAGCTACAATAATGAAAAGAACAATAAAATCTGTCAAACACATGTCTTGCTGTTTATTTGAGGTTACATCACTTCAGAGTAAAAATGAATTACCCAATATAGTAAGGACATAATGTAAACTTTATGTTCTAGTGGTGGTGTAAATACAAACAGAGGAAAGAAAAAATGGAAATACCAAAGATATAACCAGAGAGACTCGCTTTGGTTTAAATATCAAATTTAATGAGCACTTTTTTCATTAAAAACACTTTATCAGATAAAACCAAGATGGAAAGCAGATCATTTAAATCCACCAGTCAAAATCAAATAGTGGGTTTATTTGATTAGACACTTTTCTTTTGTGTTTCAGTTATAATAAATACCACAGTTAATTTTGCACAGCATATTATTATCTATATGGTGTTTATGCTTAGTAGGCCTTCATAACCTTTCAGCTTGTTTCCTTGTCAGAGATCATGAAAATTCCAACACTTTTTTTTCTCTAATTCAAATTTCAGTTTTTCACAAAGGAAATTGTTTTGGCCTGTATGACTTGGGTAATACACTACAAAGTTCTGTATTTTCACATTTGGACACCACCCGCACTTTTTTTTATCTTGAGACTATTTTTAAGAAATCAGCAAAAAGTCGTAAAGAAGAAATGTAAAACTATTTTTGAAGAAATTGTTGATGACATTTTTATATGTAAAACAGAGATGTTATAATATGTAAAGAGATTAATGTTTGGATAGTAAAATGTTGCTGTTATTTCTTTAACTACAAAATTAAACATAGTAACAGACCTGCAAGCTCTTTGTCATTACTACTTTAACATTCTACAAATGCAAGGAAAGGGATAGTTTGCACTTTTACTGTGCATGATTATATAGTTCTTTACAGCTTCTGTTTGCAGGCATTTTCATTGGTTTATGGTGAACTTGCCTGAATATTTACAAAGTAACTGGAATAAACAATGTTTATTTTATTTTTTCCCTGACATAGCTTAAGAAAAAGTTGTAATTATCCTTATTTCAGAATACGGATAATTGACCTTGTACTGATCTGTACCTATGGGTAGCTTTTGCTGGTCCTTGTAATGCCTTTTTTGATTTATTGGTTATATTTTATGCTGTCCTCATTTTGCAGAGGTCTTGTTGTACTATACATTTTTTTTATGTTGTATGACCAACTGGGGGGGGGGTTGTTGTTTTTAAATTCCCAATTATATTTCATGCTACTTGAGACTTTAAAAGATGTGTTTAAGTGGCCATAAAACTCATTAGCAAAATTGTCTGCTGTGTTGGGGTCAGTTCTGATGATACATATGAAAGGAGACATTGTATTCAGTGATGAGTCTGATCAGGAAAATGTACAGTGCCAGGTTGGCTTCTTTGGATCTTGAAGACCTTGTCAGATAGGAGGATTTTTATGACTGTGGTGGAAACATAAAAACTGAATAGGGGAGAATTGTTCACATAAGTACCAAGATCACTTATGACCATGTCTGTTCAAAGGGGATCTATTAAAACATATGCCATGTGAAAACTTTCTTTAATGAATGATGCTACACTGTACTGTTTTTAGCAGACCAGGTATTTTAATATGCCAACTGTTCAGTATCAGTGGATGAGTGGATAACAGTGCCCAGCTTAAAGTTATTGGAAAACTTGGTCAACCATACTTCTGAAATCTTGGACTGGATGTCTCCACAGTAAGCTCCTAGTCCTGATTACTCTGGTACTCTGTTACTTACACTTTTACTTTCTGAGAGGGTGCCAGTAACTTTTACCACTTGGTATTTGTCAGATGCCCAGTTTGCATACCAGACAACAACTCATGGGCTTTATATTATGTTTTTCTATTTTTTTAAACAATACTAGAATGAGAGATTGTGTGAGTAGCATTGAACAGATCAATATAAGCAGTGTGCACTGTAACCACTGTCTAGAGCCTCTGTAACCTTTTCAAATATGCTTACCATGTGCAGGAGACAGAGCCCTACCATTCACAAAACCAAACCAAGTACTGTCAAGATCTGTTAAGTTGCCCAGGTCTGCATAAATCACTACTGCTATGATGTCCCATGGCTTTGCTTGTAAGACTAAGGCCCATGGGCCTATAATGTTCTAAATAAGTAGAAGGTTGACCATTGTGAAAGAAAGTCACAGTTTCTGTTTCTGTAGATATCAGGTAAAAATATTATGGATAGGCTGACGTTGTAAAAGTTAAGCAGAGACTCTAATAGTGCATACTTAGTGTTGATGTGAATGTGGCCTGGTCCCATTGACACATTTCATATAGTCTCTGATGGGGAATTTAAGACTTGTTCCAAGGTAATTTCTGGGAAAACTAAATAATCTGGGATACTAGGGGTAATGATGTGGGTAGGTGATGTGAAGTTAGCAATGAATCTGTCTGCTAATATTGGCTGTATCCTTGGGATTGGAACATGTGATTATTTTTATAGAAAACTCAGTGCATTGTTGGATTTATTCTTTAATTTCCTGACATAACTGAAGAAAGATGCCTATTACCCCTTCAGTATCTAAAGCTATCTTAAGCTTTCTAGCAGTTCTGTTACATTCCTTGCTGACATGCAATTGCAGCTTTATATCATGCAATGTGATTTTGCTCCTTGAACATATAGCAGCAGACTCACCTTCATTTAGATTAAGAATTAGAAGTCAGGCTTGGATTCACAGCATAAATAGTTAAATTTCAGCAGTGCAATGTGTAACGATAGGAGGTATTGCCAGCCATGCCGGGAGAAATAAGGCAGTGGATTTGTAACATATGTCAATCAGAATAAATAGCAAGACTAGCTAAATACTGTTTTTTTCTATACCTGTGTGAAACTTTCTATCAGTGTTATTTTTAATATTCCCTGTGACTGAAACTCTGGTGTTTACTATAAACAGATGTGTAGTATTTTCATGTTTTATTATTTATTATTAAATATATTTAAACGTTTCATTGTGGTTGGTCCTTTTTAGAAAATAGTTG
Organism: Protopterus annectens; assembly: GCF_019279795.1. Classification (NCBI taxonomy): domain Eukaryota; kingdom Metazoa; phylum Chordata; order Ceratodontiformes; family Protopteridae; genus Protopterus; species Protopterus annectens. Next base: position 300,511,833 of record NC_056749.1, read on the forward strand.
AGCTTTGAGAGTATTTGCATATATTTATTTGGTGACAGCTCTGGCAACTCCTGAAGCCTTGCTCTTTGGTCAACATTACCATTTATATTAATATTAACTTCACTCAGTATAATTGGGTATCCTTGTAAGAACTTTAAAGTATCTGGCAGGGGTTCTGGTGGCAGTGACAACTATCTTATAGTCTGGGCATAAGGGGGCAGAGCAGATTAATCTGTGCCAGCCTTTCCCGTGTGTGTGTGTGTGTGTGTGTGTGTGTGTGTGTGTGTGTGTGTGTGTGTGTGTGTGTGTGTGTGTGTGTGTGTGTGTGTGTGTGTGTGTGTGTGTGTGTGTGTGTGTGTGTGTGTGTGTGTGTGTGCGTGTGTGTGTGTGTGTGTGTGTGTGTGTGTGTGTGTGTGTGTGTGTGTGTGTGTGTGTGTGTGTGTTCTGCTTGGAGCATGGACACACAGCACTGTTTTCACAGAAAGTGTGTAGGAGGACTTAGCTTAGAGCCCCAGTAAAGGACTCAACTCTAAGCTGTGCCAGTGGCAAGTCTTATTAGGGTTCTGGACAGCTATAGAGAGAAACCAGCTGCCAGAATGCGTGTGTTTTATGGGCACTCTTTAGGAAAATTGTGCTTGATGCGGAGAGGTCTGCATCCGGAAATATTAAGTGTATCTATTTGTATTCTGAGTGAATGTCCCTTTCTGGTGTCAGTGCTGAGGATTCAGGCTCCTTGATTACTGGGCCAGCATGAGGGCATCATACACTACAAACTTAACCCCGTCATTTGGCATGGATAGCACAAAGAAAAGATGTATACTGGGCATAATAGGAGAAACTGATCTGATGCTATCAATGCAAAAGTGAAAATCGATCTTTGCTTACCATTTATTGGATATGTACACTACCTGGGAAGACAGAAAAAGTATATGAAATACTGCTGTTACTCTCTGATAGTATTGCAGAAATGCCATACAAAATGTTTAGCTATTAATATTTCTGATAGGAAGAAATTAGTGAAATCCAGAGGTCATCACCAAGGATCAAACATGTTGGGCAAGGAAGTAATTTTAGTTAAAAAAAAAAAAAGCTTAGAAAGAAAATGAATACAGTGATGCATGCAAAAACTGTTACTGAAGTGCTAGCTAGTTTTCTACTGTGACTCTACTGCTCAACATCAGTACCTTAACACAAACTGTTCAGAGAGTCAAATTAATTAAGCATGGCATAACTACCTCTGGTATGAATAATTTAATAGTATGTTACCACAGCATTTGTCACATAAAAATGGCAGTTATATTATCAAGAATTACACAAAAAGTCCACATGATGGATACATGGTTGATTATATTCATGTGCTTTGCCACTCTCCCCACATTCTTGTTTATATAACTTTTCCACTACTAAATGAACATTGCAAGCTTTTTTTTCTGTAAGCGGCATTCTATGTGACCACACAGACAGTAGAGTAGTTCCACTGGTGTGTGTTACTGCCTTCAAAGCATGAGTCCATCTCGGACACATTTTAGAATGCCTTACAAAAACTATGTGACTTCACATCTTTGTGCTTATGTCCCAAAGCAGCATAGACTGATTTTGAAAATGGATGTTTAAGCAGTATTAAGCATCATTTATGAAATTATTCTGGCAACAGCTGTTGGTTCCACTTATGCCGAATAATCCATCAAATTCAAAAATTTTCATTGGCATCACTGTTAGGTAATGACTCCTCATCTGCATTATTAGCAAATCAGTAACCAGCATTAGCACTTGTTAAACCTGAAGACATTTTGAACACTTTCTGGTCAAAAGAGTTGTATGCTCTTATTGGTTATCAGCTATAATTTTGTTTTTGTTTTTTTTTTTTGACAACCACATTACAGGACATCCGAGAAGATATGATAAAAGGAACGCTAGTACAGCTAGGCATGCATCTATTTATGATATGAGTATTTGGAAGCATACAGACATGTAGGTTAGGTTTTTCATGAAACCAAAATGTGGAGGGGTATTATAGGTGACTAAGAATGCTATCGGGATGTCCCTTTCTCTGTGTAGTTGTTCTGCAATGTATAGTCCAATCTAGAACTAAATCACATAGATGATTTTAACATATGGACTACATGTTTGCATGCCTTCATATAAACATAGGTGGCTCCATGGCTCCATGAAAAGAATGGAACTTTAGGAAGGCTGCCTGAGAAAACAAATACATTTATACCTTGAGGCTTTGTAGAAATCATGTCTTTTCATTCCTCATTTTAGAGTCTTCCTTAGTACTCCACAAAATGCTCCATCAATGTAGAATGACTGCAAGCATATTATGCAGCCATGCATTCCTTTTCCTTGTTGTTTTATTTATTATTATTTTACTTTTCTTAATTCAGCACTGGAAGCATGTCATTTAGAAAGGCTATGTGAATAGCAATCATACAGCATACTAATGTGTTGTGAAGCAAAACAAGTTCTTACAACATGCAGACATTATACATGTAAACTGTACATTTTAATGATGGTGCTACTCCATTGGCATGCTTTGTAGAACATAATATGCCATGGGTGTAAGTGCCACAAAGTAATATTACACTTTGTAAATACATGCATCAACATATAATGCAGCAGAATAAGTTTCAGTTGTGCAAAGTTGCATTGTATATGCAGTGACTTTCTATGTAATGTTAATGAAAAATATATCATTCAACACACCATACCTTACAGTTCAAAAGCATATAAAAGATGGACTCTCATGAAATGGTCGATATTAAAATACTGTAAATATAGCACTTGCAGTTGAATATTCACTGCCTTATCATATAACAGCTATATCAGGTAACAATAGAGAAAGTGAATATTGACTCAAATTTTACATTTTGCCTGATCACATATTAAATGCATTCACTTAATATGTTCACAGGGGTCTACTTAATATGGCCGACATTTTAGAATGTTGAAAACCATGTGGCCAAGACCATATGATTGACATTCAAAATGTCGACCATATAAAAAAAAAAAAAAAAAACAACACAAAATCTTACCTTCACGCTGCATCACCCCCCCCCCCCCCCAGAACTTAAACATACCAACTCCGAGATCGCACTACAGTGTGGAAGATGGAAATCTTTCCATTCTGCACTGTTTGCAAATGCCGGTTCCGCATGATCGACATTTCGAATATAGATCATATGGTCTTGGCAATATGGTCTTCTACATTCTGAAATGTCGACCATATGAAGGGGAACCATTCATAGCACTACTTAAAGAAAGAGTTTTGTTTTTGATGCATGTGTAGCAAATCATACCATTTATATTTTGGATAATTACACATTCCCTCCATTGCCTGGAAAAGATCTCAGTAGACTTTAAGAAAAGCTGCTTGTTTCATACAAGTTGAGCAAATGCTATATTCAAATGTATGTTGATGGTATACAGG
>NC_056749.1:300517741-300552741 GCF_019279795.1 Protopterus annectens
TTGATATAAGGGTGCTAGAAGTAGATGCATTACAAGTTTAGTGAAAGTAGACTGAATGGATCATTTGAATATGATGCAGAGTGCTGTGCCCATATTATGTAATACTTAGATTAAAATCTATGTGGAGTTCTTTGATTTACATCAGAAGATATAATGCTAACATTATGCCAATTCATTTTGGTCAGCCACTAACTCACTTCTGTTATTAACACCATATTTTAATCCACGTCACTAGGTTTCTTTCCTATTTAGAAACCGTTTAGGGTGCATAGGTTCATAGGTGTATACTAGGCTAATGACCATTAGGACCATTATAAGCCTAACAATGCAACCCAAATTTACTTACTTATTTGGCATTTGTTAACTGGGTTGATCCAACTGAGCTGGATGGCCCATTTTCAGTGGAGATCTGAGGAGAAAAGCTCCAAATGCGTAAAATATAACACTACTTGACAATGTATACAGATATAGGTACATCACTCGGCAAACTATAACACTGTTTAAAAATATATAAACAGATATAGGTAAAACACAAATTTGATTTGTATAGAGAGTGATTTAACTGTCTCTGTTCATCAAAGACATAAGCATCAGACCAGGGGTGAATTTATGATTACCCAGCCATTGTTCCAAGTTGCACTTAAAGATAGGAAAGAACTCTGCTTCACATGAATGGATGCCTGTTACAGAGAATGTGAATCCTCTGAGAAATATGGCTGTCTCTCAAACATGTCCTTTTTATGTCATAAGCAAAATGTAGGTCCTTTTATCTAGTAGATCTGATGCGGTTTGTTTTGCGGATGTGCAAAAGGTTCTTCACTACAGGTTCCAGGGATGCCTTGTATGTCAGGCAAAGATCACCTCTTAGAAGTCTGTATGTTTAGTTGAGTGCTTTGAGATGATCAGCTTACAACATTGTGTTTACTCCCTGTGTTGGTTTTGTATGGAACCTTTGTGGATGTTACATTTGATGCATGTGCTTGTCAGATGCATACCAAAGGGGGGGGGGGTGTTATACTCTCTGATGAGGGCCAAGTGCACTGGTGTGATGACTGATCTGAATCCAGATGCCATGCCCTTGCATATAATTTGAGAAATATAGAAGGTTTTTCTTAAAACCTTGGACACACGTTGATCAAAGGTATGGTTACTATCTACATGAGTTCCCAGACCCCTGACTAACGATTTAACTTTCAGGGGTATTTTATTGATGACATAGTTACCTAAGGTATCTGACTTCCCAAAATACACTATAATGCATTTCTTGGTATTGAGTTTTAAGCCTTGGCTTTGGCACCAAGCTTTTGTCTGTGTTAGACCTTCCTGAAGAGTGTCATCATCTCGAAGGGGATTCAGTGACTGTTCACAGTTTGCAATTAGCTGTGAACATGCTTAGCCAGAGGCCTTTGACATTGTCTCTGACATCCAAGAAGTAACTGGCAAAGAGGAGCGGGCCTAGCACAGAATCATGACCGACTTCACTTCCTGTCATCCATTGCTTTAGTGACTTTTTCAAAGTACTCTGCAACATTCAGTAAGCATTCACTAAGGTTTGTCCTTTGACAAAGCCAAGCTGGGATGGATGCAATGTCATGAGATGTCCTGTGTCTTTGTTTATAATTTATCGGATAATTCTCTCCATGTATTTGCAAATAAGACTAGAGAGGGTTCCCCCATATGAAGTGGGATGACCATCACAGTCATCCATTCATGTGGCAGAAAGCATGTTTTAAGACAATACTTAAATGATGACTCCAGAAGTCCAGATAGGTCGTATTTTAGACAGTTCATGAAGTATCCTGAGATGTTGTCAGAGCCCACTGAGACAATGTTTTTTTTGCTTTAATGCGTGCAGCCAGTACATGCTGCCTATTTATAGTAGGAGGGGTTATGTTTAAGGGTTTTTTTGGGGTGGTTGTGGATGAGAAGTTGGTTAAGTTGGAACTGAACTTGTCTGCTAACAGGGTCACTATCACCAGGCTCTGTGAGGGCGGCACCATTAAGCATAACTGCAGTTGAGGTTTTTGACAAGTATTGGCTTTGCTTGTCCTAATTAGCCCTCTTAGTTGCTTCTTTAATTTGACAGTTTGTTTTTATCTTTATCGGAATTATCCTTTCTGATATTTGCCATTTTCTCTTCCTTTTATTGTATATCCTGTTTAATTTAGGATGCCACCAGTGCAGCCTGTTTCTGGGGCTATTACTGAGCTGTATAGAGGTTCAAGGAGCAATATGGTACCACAGGTTTGTATGCTGAGTTTGAAGGGACAATGAATTTTGACAAGCCATCATTTACTAAAAGGTAATTTGGCTTAGAATACTTTGTAATGGTTACTGGTTTTAATGGCATTACAGAGCTCATTTTGATTTCAAAGGAGACAGCTGTATGGTCTGACCTTACCAGGGAGGAGGAGATATGGAGGGGGGTGCAGTGTCCTCCCACATTAGTGAGCATGAGATACAGTATGTTTGACCCTCTAGTGTGAGGTATTCATTATTTAGTCAAAAATGTTTGTATTTATGAAGTCCAGAAATCCTTGTGCCTGTAAATTGGAGGCCATGCAGGATTCTTAGGCTATAGAGAGGTGATTAAAGTCTTTTTTGAGTAGGGTGTTAGATTGGATGGTAAGTGTCTCCAGTATATCCAAGTATGCATTGTAGGCTTCTTGGGAAATGGATAGTGACTTATAGCTAGCCTGGATATAACACTGAATTTTGTCTGTGGGTGATCTGTATGTGGACAATGTAAGCACATCATACTGCTTTGGCCATCCTAGAGGTTTGCTTGTTATTCATATATCTTGCGACACCTCCACCTTTACTTCTCGGCTGTGTAGCTTCTTGTCTAAAAGTGTGGAATACACTGAAACCTTGCACTGCCAAGTTACTCTCTACTACTTTAAACCATGTCTTAGTAGCTGCACAGATGTCTACATTCTCTAGTGTAAGGAGAGCTTGGAGGAGTGTATTTTTTATTCAGGCTCTTGTCATTGAGTAGTAACACCTGGAGATTTAGTTGAGTTCATTTTGATAGGTTTGACTGTTTGCCATTTCCTAAAAAAAAGACACTATAGGGGCATATAAAGTTTTAGCCAGTATTTGAAAGTCTACTGGGGAAAAGGGCAGACCATCCTTGGCAAAGCAACATGTTCTGTTACCATGTCCTCCCAAGCTGAAAAATATTGCGTCCCCTTAGAATGACAACAAAAAGGCAGCCAGTTGCCGAAATCATTCATTTTTTGCTGATATTGTCATCATCCTCATTGATTGTGATATGCAACTTAGTGGCAAATTGATACGAGCCTGAGATGCACTGAAAGTTCCATGATACCTCTTTCCATACAGTCCAGGGCGGTACATCTCAGGTCATTTACATCAACATGGACTATGACAGAATATACTGGTAAACATGGCATAATGACTTGAGTGCATGATTTTTTGGATCTGGGCTCCAGATAAGCAACTAACCGTTCTCTTCTCCTTGTTCAGCCTGGTTAGAGGAGCGCCAGTATATCATACTGTGGCATCCCCTATGACAAGAGCCATGGGAAGTGTGCTTGCCTTAGGGGCTTAGTGTTTGGGGCTCTGAGTGGGGCTCTAAGAGTGGCACTGTGTGTGCTGTTAGGTGTCATGTTTTCTGACCGCCTTTGGGCTTACTGAGGCACAGCTTTGGCAATGGGCAGTCTAGGTGATCTTTGTTGTTCAGGAAGATTACTTTTATGTGCCTCGGCATACGTCTGTCTATGTATATGTTGTGTACTGTGTGAGGTGGGTATTATGCACATGGTTTTGACAGTCTTATGTGTACTTGTATGTGAGAGTTTAGCTTCCAGTGTCAATGTTTAAGTACGCTTCTTGCATACTATGTCTTCTGCTTTAAGAATAAAGTGGCTGTCAATAAACATAAGAGAGCTGCTGCATTGTGTCAAGATGCTCATATACACTAAACTGACTACAAAGAAGTTAGGAAATTGCATATCCCTTGTGTCCAGTCCTTTGATGAGTGAGCTATAAATGGGTGGTGTATTGGGATTAGAAGGCTATTATTAGTGCTTTGGTGGTGCAGACTAATAAAGTTACTTTATTGGGGCAGATTGTTCTCGACAGTACTAAATTCTACTAACTCTAATGTTTATACAACACTGAGTTCTACTAAATCTGTAGGTATTTCCATCTGATACCCAACTAGCTGGTACAAGTTTGTCAGTGCACAAGGTATTTGCTCTATATTACTACTTCACAGGGTACATTTTTATGGACTGTTCTACAGGGAGCGTTTGCTTTCAAGGTGTTTGCTGCTGTACAGTGCACTGATAACCCATGCCAATGTGCAAAATTTATAGAAGCACCAAAAAAAAAAAAAAACAGAAAACTAAGTAATGATCCCTGTGGCCAACAAAATGACTTCACAATGAGCCCTTTTGTGCATTTCCCAGTTCAGACGAGGCAAGCGCCTACTGCCACAAGACGAATAAACCAAGTCCTCTTAATGTAAAAAAAACAGTAGGGCAGACCCAACGAATCAACAGTACTGCAAATCAGTTAAATAACTAGCTGGAAATCCCTCATTGAAGGCAAGTTCAGGATAGTCTAACACTTAGCTGCAGAGTAACTTTTTTTTTTTTTTTTTTTTTTGCAAAAATTCAGTGAAATGCATGCACAAATGCAGGAAACAGTAGTGATCACTCAAAATAACTGAAACAAGTATGATTTAGCAATCAAAGGTACTTAACTTTGCCTGGCTGGTACTGGATACAAGTAAAACAATTTTGGCACACAGGCTAAGACCTGAAGCTTTGCTGAGCTCTGGGAAACTGAGCACCAGAAAATATGTAGTAAGGAAGGTTTACTTAGGGGTAGCTAGCTTCCCTTTTGTGAAACATGGAGAGAAAGCACACCCCTTGCACCACAAGTAGCCCCACTTCTCTCTACCCATTTCCCCACCCACTTTTCCACCCATATTATGATGTCAAAAGGTATGTCGGTACAAAATGGATCACCTTCTTTTGTATTTGTCCCTGTTTTAGGTGGTGTTGTACTTCTGCACATATTGTTATGATGCTTTTCGCCAAAAAAGTTGATCTGAGGCAGTATTTTTACAAACTTAGGCATTTTGTTTGTTCAGATAACCAGAATACTGGAATTGTAGACTGATTTTTGGAATACTGGACTGTCATGATTTTTTGATAGTTCTGAAAAATATTCTACAGGTGGCAACATTAGGTTAACTCTAGCAATATAATGTTATCTATGGAAAACAAAAGGTCGGAAGAGTACATAGATCATTTATACTATAGACAATAGCAGTAAAACAAAGGAAGCATGGACTTTGGAAATCTGATTGACATAAGGAGTGTAGGCGAGAGATACAGCCTTATAAAACCACCACAACAAAAGTGTGGTAGGACTGAGAAAATAACATTTTCAAGGAATAAGCAGTATAACTAGAGAGTCATCCAATCAAAGGCAATACTGGAGTTCTTTCAGAAACTATAGCTTAATATGCTAATAGGGATGAGGCAGACACAGACTGTAAGCAGGTAAATGATAAGCAGAACATAAAAACACTGAAGCACAAACTGGAGCAGAAACAGTTCTCTCACTGTTTGAACGTCTATGACTGTTTAAGGCACAGGACTATGCAGAAATTTACCAGTTACACTGTTTATGGAAAAAAAATGCAATAAAAATTAAGGCACAAATTTGGCAGTAGGAGGGCTTAGTTCTGCCACAACTTTGAATTAAACTACAAGACTATGGTTTGGCAGTGTTTAAAATACACAGAGACAGAATGCAACTTTAAGCAGGTAAATGATAAGCAGAATATGAAACAGTGAAGCACAGACTGGGGCAGAGACAATTCTCTCACTATTGAGCTTGTGCTACAGTTTAAGGCACCAGACTACGTAGAATTTTACCAGTCACACTGTTCATGGGGAAAAAATGCAGTAATATATGACAAAGGCTCAAATCTAGCAGTATACAGTCCTGCCACAACTATGAATTTTAAACTATAAGACTATGGCCTAGCAGATTTTAAAATACAAATGGATAGCTCTTTCAAGTACTTCTACTTATGGAAATACAAGTGCAGAATTATGTAGCAACACAGTTTTTGCACAAGTGCAAATTAAAATGCAAGATTAAGTTCCAACAACAAACTAAAATATGCAAACTGATAACTTTTTGGCTAAAACATGGAAAAAGGAGTAAAATGCAAAGAACTATCACAACATAGTTTACTATAAATGCAACTTATAAAATTCAAGCATAATTAGAATAACTCTTTCCCTTTTTATAAAAAGCTAGTTAATCACAGTTCCACTCCTCTCCTTTAGGTATCTGTGCATATATATATTGAAAGGATTTTAACTCCCTATATTCATTCTTAAAAGCAACACAAATTACTTTAATCATAGGACCCTAGGGGTTACAAATCAACTGAACCTCAGTCATTTCTGTGTTAAGTGCTCACCCACAGGCCATGCCAATCACTTGAAGGAAGACCAGGCCCATTATATCAGAATTTGTGTGCAATGAACCAGTTAGTTATCCAGCTATTTTTAAAGGCAGTTTGCGTGTCATACTGCTTAGCTTGGAAACTGAATTTGTTCCAGAGACGGGATGGGTACTATGTGATAAATCTGTCACATGCTTTTGTCCTATGTATTTGTTAGGATAGATTTAGATTTCTGGCATTGTGATAGCTGGACTGTTTTGGATTTGTTGAGGCACAAGATATCTTGGGATACTGGATCCCTTATAGCTCTATAAGCAATACACATATTCCCCTGCCAAAAGGAGTCTTTATGAAATAGATTGGGATAAAGCCACCCATCTTTCTTAATAATCCCTGATATTTGTAGTTATAAACCTCTGTGGATTTCATTTACTTTGATATATTTAGTAAGGTACATCACAAAGGGGGGAGGGTCATTGTACTGAATGATGGGTCTAATCAAAGTAGAGTACAAGGAAGTGAGGACATCTATTGAGAGGGACAACATACCTTTTACTATGAGCTATGCATGGTGAAAGAATTTCCTAGCCACCATTGCAAAGTGATGGTCAAATGTAAGGGAATTGTCCATTCATGTGCCTCTGTCTCTCAAGACCTTTTTAATTTTGAAGTTCTGTATGCTAGAGATAGAGATAGAAGATACTTACTAAATGTTAAAATGTTGAAATTTTTTTTGGTTCTGGGCTTGATACCATGTTTTGTACCCACATTAAGGATAAGGGTAAGCTTGTGATATAGTGCATTTAAGTCAGAGGGGGACTTAGTGATGACTCACAACCTATGATCATCTGAACACTTTGTTAACCAGAGATCTTCATTTGATAAGTCTGGAACTGAGAAGTAAATGTCAAACAGCAGAGTTTCCAAAACAAATCCTTGTGGAACTCCACCTACTATTCTGATGTTTTTCAGAGGATGCACCTGTTACTAACTGTAGGAGTCACACCTCTAAGCCAGTTTGCTATCCATCGAACTACACAGATCAACTTGCAGTTTCTTCAACTTGATTATTATATTTGCTTGTGCAATGATATGAATTCCTTGCTGTGATCAAGGTACACTGTGTGGACCATATTATCCACAGTCTACATTCTGAATAACTCTCTCAAAGATGTTCACAAGATTCATTTGGCAGGATATACCTTTGATGAAGCCAAACTGATGGGTGTCAAGCCTGATAAGATTTTTGGTATCATAGTAAATTAGTTCAGTTGTAATGCAGGCCATGGGTTTGCATTTAAGACTCTCTTGGCTGATATGTCTGGAATTCTTGTGGTCTGTGATATATCCAGTCTGATGGAATGGCATCACAAAAGCTATGTGCCACTCCCATGGGGCAAAGCCTGTTGCTAGGCTCAGTTTGAAGAGGATGAGGAATGGGTCTACTAATGTTTACAAAGTGCTATTAAATAGACACCCGGTTATGTTGTCAGGCCCAATGGATGAGCTATTCTTTGTTATGAAGCGTACCTTCATTACACGCTCTTTTATGATAGCTGCTAGCTTGATTCCATTAGGGATAAGCATGTTTGGAATAGAGGACTCAAGTGAATTTTGTTCTAAAATTATTAAACAGCAGGTTTGCAATATGCATTGGATCTCAGTATTTAGTGACCACCCTGAGTAATCTTGGAGCAATGCCAGTATGTTATATTTCTGACATAAGTAAAAAAGGATTTGTATTTTTCTTTAGCTTCTTTATCAAGTCTGTGTTAATGAGATGACTTTGTTTTTCATACATCTTGTTTAGTTTTATCTAGCTGTTCGATGTTCTTAATTTTGGGATCATTTGTTTTGTTAGATTTAGGAGTTTTTTCCTTTTACTCCTGGGTTTATTAATGCTTGAGAATTTGCATACTTTCTTGCATTTAGAGCTTCCCATTTGTATGGCTCTATTTAGGACTGTCAATTTAATACATTAATCCAGATGCCAGGAGACATTTTTCATATAACTCCTTGAAGTATCAGCATTATTGGTAATACTGATATCAAATTTAAAGATTTTGTCATAGAATTTTGGGGGAGTTGTACATTTGAATTCTTCGATATTTTTGATAGTTTAGAAATTGTGATACAGAAGACTACTAGTTTGTAATCTGATTTGCATATTTTGTTCTCTAGTAAGTCCTTTATCTATCCGGCCAGGAAATTTTTGTTTAAAATTCTAAGAATTTTCATGGATATCCTATGTTGGTGTTACAGAACCCCTAGTTTATCATCAAGTAGTTAAAATCACGTAAGGTAGCAGAGTCCTTGCGTTTGGTGAGTTTGCTGAGAATATTTCAATATGCCTGATTTTCTGTACACATTGTAGGGGATTATGTAGCATGTTATGAACTGATAGCTGATCATATTTAATGTGATTTGTAGCTCTGTAAGTTCCATGTGTGGGTCTCTAGGTATCTATCTCGAGGTAATGTAGTATCTAACATATCTCACCATAATTTATGTCAGGTCTAAATATGTAGCAAGCAGAACACCAAGGTATTGAGAAAATGCTCTTTGGGCACTTAAAACAGGTTTCTGTAACAACACATACATGTTTTCCAAATGCAAGAGGGCATTAATGTTTTAGAATTTTGTTATTAATTAGTGCCATCTTGATTTTAGATAAAGGCTGATTTGTTTTGGAAGTTAGGTTGGGAGGTTCATCAGCTGGATATTTACTAACAAAGGCGCAATGGGGACTGAAAAACCTCTCTTAGTATGTAGTGAGATATATATCTCAATTGTACATTTATACATATACATTATACAAATAACTATACATTGTATCTCAATGGTGTAGCATTTTTATGGTAAGCCCTTTACAACCTTAGGTAACTGAGTAACACTACAGTAGAAATATAGTGAGAGAGGAGAGAGTGTTAAGTATTATGAGGGAGAATGACAGTTGCAGAGTCTAGAGTTGAGCAGGAAAGATTAAAGTTCTTTTGTGAAGTGATGTTTATCAGTAATAGATCATATGTTGGGGGAAGGGAGTTCCAAAGCTTAGCTATGTTTGGCCAGCTATATTTACTTTTACCATCAAAAGAGTTTTGTTACTAGAGTGTAGAGGGCAAGTGAAACTGTAGTGTTGGACTAAATTCTGAAGGGCTGGGATTTTACCTGGTTGGTGGATAAGAGTGTGAAGAGTGAGGAGTTGGTTATAGATAAGTACGCAAGGTAGTTAGTCAGTTTAAATGTTTGAGTGCTAAGCAATGCTGTTCTCTATAGTTGAGGTTTGTAGCAAATTTGGCTAATTTATTGCAGCAGCTTTCCAGTTTTGTGAGGTCACCCTTTTTTAGCTTAGTAAACATGGATGAGGTATACAGTAGAGTGGAGATTTGATGGGTAGTTGCAAGGGTAGTTTTAGTACTATTTGTAAGGTACTGTTTAAGTTAATAAAGACTACCAAGTTTTTTATAAACTTTTTTGATGGTACGGGCTATTTGCAAGTCAAATTTCAGAAAACAGTCGATTTGTCAGGCATCTTGTCACTAGCAAAGCAAAAAAAAGTTGTCAAGCATTACATTCCATGACGCAAAAAACTCGATCCACTAAAATGACACCAAGTGTTTAGCCAGTTGTTAAAGTTGCTCAATTTTGTTGAAGGAAAGATACCAGTCAGTACTAAGATCTTCCTGTATTTCAGACATGCATGGAAAGCTCAGTCATGTCTCTCTCCATATTCCTCTGGGTTTTGTGCATCGGATCATTTAACCCAACATGAACTGCCATCATGCTGTACTCATGCTTGTCTGTTTTAATGGTCCTGAAGGTTATTTTAGTATTGACTATCTTGACTCCTGAGATACAGCTCACTGTCTTTTTTTTTTCCAGTCTCATGATTGGATAATCTATGTGGCTAATTATGGAGTCACAAATCGCTAGTATATTTCTGAGATGAAACTGATCTTAGATGTACTGTTTCATGGGGAATAACAGCTGTGTTGACATTAACTGGTTTTGAAATTCATAGTTTATGCTGGAACTTGCATCTGTTACTCCACTGCAGCTTAAGTAAGGATTGTTTTATTGTTTTAATGTATGATAACTCAGTAAGTGTAGATTGTGGTGTAGATTACTAATACTGATAGGATGGTTTTGATTACAGCAGTTTGGTCTTGAATTTGGCTAAGTAATTATATCTTTCAAAACCAGACAATGAGGAATTAAGAAAAAAAAGTCCTTGTCTGTGGACATCAGCCAATTCCAACATTTCCTGAGTATACCAACCATTATGAGAGTGGCAACAGATGGTAGACAAGTTTAATGACCTTCCATTTTGATCAGGGGTGTGATATATGTCTGGAGAATATAACAATGTGTCTGTTCTAGGGTTAAGTTATTTGCTAAAAAAAAAAATAGTAGATAAAAAATAATTGCGGATTTGAGCAATAAGATAACTATATGCAGTCAATATTCTAGCCAAGCTATAAGACCAGTTTGCTGGACAACAAGGTGTATTAAGAGCATTTTTGTTCCTAGTTAAGGTATTGATTTGGGGTAAACTAGTAAATGTAGATAGGAAAAATAGTTTTCAAGAACCAAAACTGAGTAGACTATAAGTACTTTTGTCCAGTCTAGATACTTGTATTCTTTTTTTCTCTCATTAAAACTTTGAATACATTAATGAATCCTGGAAAGACATTTAACCAAGGAATTTAGGATAGATCAATGAAATGTAATATAAATGTGTAGTACTCAAAGGAAATTCCTTTATTACGCTGTCAATTAGGGCCATTAGTGACCACTGATTTAGTTAATAGTAGTCATTATACTATTGTGCAATTTGAATCTGGCAGATGTTGACTTTAAAAAAATAAAACAAGAAAAAAACTTCTTCTCTGAGCCAGATTATCATTAGCTTTTTCTCAGATATACTGCTGCAGAGAGATTCTGAATGGCAAAATGTTCAAAAACAAAATAACACAGCCATGCTAACATTAATAGCCATCAAACAAAAACAACATACTTAAGTAGGAATAAGAAAATGAGACCTCATTAATAACCTGCAGATAAGATGAGAATTGCCTCAGAGGAGTAAATTGATTTATTGTTGTTGCATGGCTAGAACTGCAGTTCTTTTCCCTTTTTCTTTTTTCTTTCATGCAGCATGTTTATTAACTTATCACTTAAGACTTAAGCACATATACATTAGTAGAAAATGCCCCGTATTAACATTTTTTTTCATTTACATACATTGTACATTACATAATACATTTACATATTTTTCTTTATTTATAACAACTGTAATTCAGTCTAACTTTATAAAAAATTGCTCAGTTTCTTCCTTCCCTTAACCCTCACTTCTCATCTTGAACATTATTCAGCAGGGATTGTTCCCACAAATTCCATTTGTTTATTGCCCACCCCCCCTTTTCTAAAGATTCCACTTGCATTTTTTTTTTATTTCTTTTAAAATATTCAGTGCTGAATCTACCAGTTCACTACTCTTCCTTGAAAGGGTACATGGATAGTAAAAGGATTGCAGTAAAGTCTAATCATCAAAATGAATCCTCATTCCCTGGTGTAGTGGTATATACACATTTAAGTTAGGTTATTACCCACTAATGAATAAGCCAAATAAATAATGCATATAGTTGAAAACGCAAAGACTCTTTAATCACATGACATAAAATATATAGTCAGCTGATAATGATTTAAAAGTTTTTTTTACAATACAATAAATAAGGCATGTGTGCATAAAATACAATTATAACTTTGTTGCACTCATTTATAAAATCTTGTTTAAAGTCATGTATTCATTTATGTTCTGTAGATAGGTACAGGAGTTTTAAACTGTAAATTTGACATTTAACATCAATTCTAAAAAGTCCAATTATATGGACAAAGCCAGATAACTTCAGTATTAGAGTCACGGTTGTCATCTTTGAGCTCACCATTTTACAGTTCTGTTCAATTTTTTGGCAGTTATACATTACCAACATAGTTTTCAAGGGGCCATATGCTCTTTTATAAACAAAAATAAAAATGCTCATTCTTTGTGCCTCTCTTTTCGAGGCAACTATGGCTGACCCCTTGATATTGTATTATTTCTTCACACTGAACATGGCAGAGAAGAATAAATGGTTGATATTTAATTTGCATGCTGTTTGAAGTTGTACTGTTGGCATGCATATTCATCCACCATTCGAAATAAACTGATGACAGAGTTAGCTGATAATGCACAAGAATTCATTATTTAGTCCGAGTGAGGTAGAAAAAACATTAACCAGAAAAAATGCTGGAAGCAATAAGACCATTAAATACAGAGTAGGCGGGTATTTTTCCACTGTGTATTTCAGAAAAAGTGGATGTAGACTGAATGAGCATGAAGGAGATTGCTCTGGGTGTAGTCAGAGATGATTGTTAAAATATTTGACAGTTTGAGCTTGGAGGTTATTATTGCTGGAAGGTATATATCAGTTAGAGAGAGTGTAAAAAGTTGTCAACTGTTCTAGGAAAGCTTGCAATTGATTTTGGACAGGATCATATGGAGGAGTTTATACTTAGATTAACATTGATCTATATCTGCTCAGTTAACTGAAATGGATGATCACTAAGTTCTGTACTTCTCAGCAGAAAAAGGTCATGGGTACTCTAGGAGGAGTTAGTATATACATCAAAAAAGTATGCCCCCCCATAGTATTCAATGCAAAATGTGAATCGCGCACAGATTTCAGAAATTAATATATATATATATATATATATATATATATATATATATATATATATATGACATTTGTTAATATAATTTGCAAATATTTTTTATAGGAGTAGCATAAGAATGTATTTAGCTGTATCTTTACAAAAAATGAGTGCACTTCAGAGTCAAAAGCATTTTGTAAGACAACAAACTCCACTCATTTGTATATTTTCAACTACAGCTCTATATGGCTGTTGCAAGAGCTACTTTGCATCACTACCACAATGCTCACTGCTGTGGGCTGAAATTGTACTAGCAACTGAATACATTTACTGAAGGATATGTTCTGGAATTACAAAGTAGAAGTGGTCGAGAGGAAAGACAGCAGTTGATGTAGTTAGCCAGTGGTCTATTTTGTAGTAAGGCAAATCTAGGTTGCTCAGGGAATGCAGCATACATCAATGGAAGATGGAAAAAGTAATAATCACAATGAATACATAAATGTAAGGTTAAACTTTAAAACATAGGGAATGAAGTATGCAGTAGGTCAGTCGTAAAGTAAGTGATGACATAGATTTGACATTAATGTTATATACTGAAAAAACAACAAAAAAACACAAGATAGAAAAAAGGATATATACAGACCCCAATTATATTATTAGCATTTCCATTTAAACATTGCCGGATGACTTCAGATCTAACTCAAAACTGAATGTATTCACTTTTAAAACGTTTCCTCATCACATGACTCGCCAGTTCCCACTAGTCAACTAGATCTTAAACGTTCCATGACCAAATATTCCATTAAAAACCATACATCTTGAACCTGCTGTTTAAATAGCAGAAGCTATTACAAAAGTACAAAAAAGAAAGTGCATGGCATTCATTCAATACGTTATGATCATTTCCAGCAGGTAATTACTTTATTATAAATTCTTAGGAATCATTGTTGCTGCTTTTACCATTTCATTATAAAATTACTGTTAACTACAAAAATCTGCCACTTTTAATAATTTATATTAATAAATATATAATACAGTGTATAAATAAAAAACATATACAAGCCATATGAACAGAACATAAAAACATAATATGTAACAAAAAAATGTGCAAAAAAGCATGCAAAACAATACATCCAAAAGCATGAGAACCCACTGCTTGTCTATGACAGTAATAATGCTATACTAGAAGTACTAAATCAACCTGTTCACAGACCTATGTTTACACTATTGACAGATGAATATTCATTCAGACCTGGCCATGCATATGCATTAAGCATGTTTTGCCATTTTAATTATTTTCCTGTAATTGCAAAGATCAAGGTCCACCTTTTGTGCTGACCCAAAACTGCTCTATTACTAATTCATGAATCTCATTACTAATAAAATGTTTGGCTAGACCATTAGTTAATTTTTGCTTCTTAATAGCATATTCGTTGTTTCAAGTTTCTCTGTTTTCCCTACATAGTATTAAGGTCAATCTTGACAGGTGGCCAAATATACCACCCTTTTTTGCAACAGATGTACTTACCTACCATTATGTCTTATTTCAAAACTATCCCTTACATTAATTAAGGCACAATAATGGCAAATGCCACATTTTTTATTTCTGGGTTCTTTCCATTTGTGTTTTTTGTTCTAACAGAGTCTTAATATGTGTTCCTTCTCTTGCAATTAATCTAGGTCTTTTTTTAGTGTGTTCCTTAGAAGGGCATCTTCCTCAATAAGTACTCCATTTTTTACATGTTTATTTCTTATTGTCTCATAATTACTAGTGTAAAATGTAATAAAACTGAAGGTATAAGTTACTTTATCTGTGTTTGTCCCCATGTATCTGCACCTCATTTTTTTCATTATTTAAGATCTGTTGAAAATAGCCACTTTTTCTTTTATGGGAAACCTCTCCAACCAGTTCTGTCAACAGACTGTCTGGATAGCCCCTATCTTTAAACATTCCTTTCAAGTTGTCACATTCTGTTTGAAAATCTTCATCTAATATAACCACCCTGGCTGCATGGACCAGTTGTCACTTGATAGCTGATATTCTGTTTGAAACTCTTCATCTAATATAACCACCGTGGCTGCACAGACCAGTTGTCCCTTGACAGCTGATATTCTGTTTGAAACTCTTCATCTAATATAACCACCCTGGCTGCACGGACCAGTTGTCCCTTGACAGCTGATATTCTGTTTGAAACTCTTCATTTAATATGACCACCCTGGCTGCACAGGCCAATTGTCCCTTGACAGCTGATATTCTGTTTGAAACTCTTCATCAAATATGACCACCCTGGCTGCACGGGCCAGTTGTCCCTTGACAGCTGATATTCTGTTTGAAAATCTTCATCTAATATAACCATCCTGGCTGCACGGACCAGTTGTCCCTTGACAGCTGATATTCTGTTTGAAAATCTTCATCTAATATAACCACCCTGGCTGCACGGACCAGTTGTCTCTTGACAGCTGATCTCTTTTGATGGGCAGGATGTGCACTAACATAATACAAAAATGAATTGCAAACTGTTTCTTTCCTATGCATTTTAGAAAGAAATCTTTTAGCGTATTGATCTTTATGCACATTTACATCGAAATAAGAAATAATGTTATTAATTTCATATGTAAAAGTAAAAAAAATCAGTAGTGTCATTTAAATAATTCTTTTAAGTCATTTTCATCACCCGCTCACAAAATAAAGATGTCATATAGGGGCATTTTTTCTTTGTTTTTATGCCTATTTAAAACCTAATTCCTTTCCACTGAGTCATGACTAAATTTGCAAAAACAGTGCCACATGGTAACCCCATGGCCACCCCTACTTTCTGTAAAAAAAAAAAAAAAAAAACCTTACCCCAAAATATATGTAGTAGTTTTGTAGTACAAGCTCAAACAGATCCTCACATAAATTAATTTCAGATTGTGATACAGCTTTTTTAAATAAAAATTCACAGACCCAGTCATTTCCCAACTGTTGTGCAATCACCGAAAAAAGGTCTGTCACATCAGTAGTAAGAAACAAAGAAGCATCCTTGTACTCTGCTTCATTTAACGATTTCAAAACATGCCATCAGTCTCTGCATATTTGTGTTTCTTGTTGCATAATAACTTAAGATCCAGATACTTAGCACAGGCATAAGTGACAGAATTGCTCCCATCACCTATGGGATGCATAGGGTGTTCATGCAGCCCCTTATGAATATTCTGTGTACCAAAAATCAGTGATATTGTAGGAGAGGACATAGTGAGATAGTTATACAAGTTAATATCAATATGTCCCTCAAGAAACATGTCCTGCAGGGACACTGCTTTACTTTTGTAGGTTCCATTAACTTGATTTTTGGAAACTTCTTCATAAGTATCCGTTTCCAAAACTTTTGTCATTCTCTTGCAGTCATGCGCATCCATAATTATTAATTCACCCCCTTGTCAGGTTTCACAACTCTGATATTCTGCCCTTTGAGATATGCTAACAGTCCTTTTTCATTACTTATTAAATTATTTGCAACCTTGTTGCTTTGTGTAACGTGTCGATAGTCAAGTTCACATGTTTTCTCATACATTATAAGAGCAGGTGGAAGGGTGGGTTGAATATGCTAGCTATGTATGTGTCACCAAACATTGTTGTATCAGTTTCAAACATTAATTTAAAATTGAGCTGACACAAATAAAGTTTTAGGTCAATAAATGTTGCAATATATGTCTTAGACATAGGAACAAAATCCAGTCCTTTTCTAAGAAAGTCAGCCATCCTGGAATCAACCAAAGTCTGTCAAAACTTTTATATTTTAAAATCTCCATGTTTATTAGAAACTGGTTTTGGGCCTTGTTGCTGCAAATTATAACCTATCTCTGGTTGCTTCTTTTTTGGTAATTGTTCCTGACCTGCCTGCCTTCTCATGGCCAGTTCTGTTGAGGTCCCCTTCGCAGATTCCTCCATGAAGGTGCATAAAAATCCTGGTCATTAAAATTCTCACCAGTCCTTGCTTTTTGGTTGCTTTCACTAATTCTTTCAGAATGCCATGTCCTTAGTATTATATTTGATTAGAACTTTGAGAAACTCTCAACCACGTCTGTTAAATAAATTGACCAGTTCAATATGCAGAGGGGAATTGGCAATTAAGCCTGTGGGGTAGCACCATAATCCTAAACCCTTTGGTATAATGTTATTACTTAAACATTCCTTCAGATAAGCATTTTCAAGCTGTAATTTTTGAACTTATGCAGCTTATAATCAAAGTTATTCAGTTTCTTATGCATACTGTCATTAAAAGTTTGCTGAGGGTAATTATCAGAAAAATCAAGGCCCCTTTTAAACCAGTCCCTAAAGTATGGGCTTCCCATTGTTGCCTTAACTATTGACTATTATGACTAGTTAATGAAGTATAAGAATGGGCTGCTTTACTCATACCTAAAAGAGACATACCAACAGTTCTTGCCATTTGCTCAGCTTGGTATCCACTAGTCTGCCGTTGCTGTAGACCTGTCAATAAGCCAATTTGCTGCCTCTGGAATGGTAGAATCAAACTTCCTTCAGAGACAGTTGATAAATTTGGAGAATTATTAGTGCCATTCAGCTCCCAAACATGCTGCATTTGCATAGCACTTAGTCGAATACAAGCCATCCACTCTTTGTGTGAGCTGCTCAATAAGAAAGCTCACACAAAAATAAGGGAAAACAAGGCCTGTGATAATCCTTCCTGCTTCTGCTGTTCAGCTTGCTTTGCATTGTAATTCACAAACTATGAATAAACTGAACCAACCAACAAAAAAACTGCTGAAAAAAAACAACCAAAAGTTGAAAACTGGATATATACAGACCCCAACTTTATTATTAGTGCTTTCATTTAAACATTGCCAAACTTCTTCAGGTCTAACTCAAAACCGCATGCATTCACTTTTAAAACTTTTCCTCATCACATGACTCACCAGTCCCCATGAGTCACTAGATCTTAGATAACCATGTCCAAATATTCCATTAAAAACAAACTATCTACTTTTTAAATAGCAGAAGATATTACAAAAGTACAAAAAAGTGCCTGGCATTCATTTAATACATGTCATGATATGATCACTTCCAGCAGTTAAATTATTACTTTATTATAAAAGCTTAAGAATCACTGTTGCTGTTTTTACTATTTCATTATAAAACTACTGTTAAAAATGACAAAAAATGTCACTTTTAATAATTTATATTAACTAAATCTATAGCCCAGTGTATAAATAAAAAAAACATACACAAGCCATATGAAAGGAACATAAATATAAAAATATATTAGAAAAATGTACAAAAAAACATTCAAAACAATACATCCAAAAGCATGAGAACCCCCCCCCCCCCGATTGTCTATGACAGTAATAATGGTATACTAGAAGTACTAAATGTATCTATTCAAGACCGTATGTTTAAGCACGCAATTGACAGATGAATATTCATTCAGACCTGGCCATGCATATGCATTAAGCATGATTTGCCATTTTAATTCTTTCTCCTCTAATTGCACAGACCAAGGTCCACCCCTTGGGCTGACCAAAACTTGCTCTATTACCATCTAGGGCAACATCCAAAATAGTACAGTTGAATATGTATAACATGCTCCTATGAGAGCAGTGAGGGAAAGCACACACACTAACACTTAAAGGTTCGTAGATGTTTACTAGGCTAATGACCACAAGGGCCTTTTTAAGCCTAGCCATGCTTCCTAAATTTCTGGCAAGTTCTTTTACCCTTGATAAGTGTAAGCATCGGCATGGAAGATGAACCATTTACAGGTTACCTCTATCCATTAGAGACATAGGGGCCAAGCCAAGGATGAATTTCCAGTTTCCCATCTGATTGTCCAAGCTGCACTTGAATTGGGTTACGGAGGAACTCTAACTCTCTTACTGTGAATGTCATGTAGCTGTGACAATAAATCTCCTATTGGTCAGTATCTTGTAAACCTTCCTAGATAGGTTCTTCATTATGTTTGTCCAAACCTAACATAGCTACATGTCTTGGTGTAATTAATGAGGCAGATTCATTATCGCCAATATTGAGTGTACACAATTAGTACTTTCCAGTCACTCAGAAACATTACACTAAGTGTACATGTAGTCTACACTTCCGATCATAGAAGATTACTAAGTCATCAACCAGAAGGTCATTTAAGCCTAGCCATTTCAACCCATTGTAATACCGTAGAAGTACAATTCAATACATAAGACTGAAATTAGTGATGACTGCTTATGTCCGTGAGGGCTGGGGTCTACTTTATATCCTCGAAAGTTGAAAATCTTGAATACGAATACCTCAACAGATAATGATCGAACGTTGAGTAAGCTGAAACGTTAAAATCGTGAAACTGCAAATCTCGACAGATGTTATTTGGCCAAGATCCCTAACACCACAGTGCTGAAATACACTAACGACGCTTTTCTTCTACATAAGATCTGTACGTATGTCTCTCTTGTCAGGATATAAACATATTTTATAAGGTTAGGTAAAGTTTGTAATATTAATTTAGGTTATACATAATTTTTTACTTTAACTTGTATAGAAACTTTACCTAACCTTATAAAAATTTTTATATCCCGAGAAAAGAGACGTACATACAAATAATATGGAGAAGAAAAGTGTCGTCAGTGTATTTCAGCACTGTGGTGTTAGGGATCTTGGCCAAATAACATCTTTCGAGATTTGCAGTTTTGCGATTTTAACATTTCGGCTTACTCAACGTTCGATCATTGTGTCGAGGTACTCGTATTCGATGTTTTCAGCTTTTGAAGATATAAAGTAGACCCGAGGGTTGTGGGCACTATCCCTGGTACAAATTTATGGTTCCCCATCCACTCATCCATATTTCTCTAGAACAGTGTCATAGAGGTGGTTTTTCACATGAAATGTTAGCCTGTTCCAAAGAGATAGCAGTCACTGGGAGATAAATCTGTCACTCCAGCACGTAAGTCCCTGGAATGGGTAGCCCTAGACCTATTTGATTTACTGGTATGCAATAAGTTCATTAGGGTCAGTTGTTTGGGTCTTGGGTTGCTCTGTAGACCAGGCATAAGTCTCCCCTATGAAATCTATACATTACAGAGTATAGTGACAGGGACTTTAGTTGGTTCAAGTAAGGCACATACTGGAGGCCCTTGATCATCTTTGTTAGAAACCACTGAGCTCTCTCCAATTGCTGCAAGTGCTTAGTATAGTACATAATGAATGGGGCGCTATACTCAATTATGAGCCAGATAAGTGCCATGTATAGGGGAGGTGTAACTTCTTTTGATCTTGAGGCGATACATTTACTAATTAAGTGAGCTACATGGAAAGCTTTCCTTGCAATGGTAGACATGTGGTGGTCGAAGTTAAGGTCTCAATCAACCTGTGATCCCCAGGTCCCTTACCACTTAATGGGTACTTAGGGTATTGTTGCTTTGATAGTGTGAAGGGATATTGTTTGTACTGGCGAGGATGATGATGCATTTCTTTGCATTCCGTTTTAGATCGTGACT
Source organism: Protopterus annectens (assembly GCF_019279795.1). Classification (NCBI taxonomy): domain Eukaryota; kingdom Metazoa; phylum Chordata; order Ceratodontiformes; family Protopteridae; genus Protopterus; species Protopterus annectens. Next base: position 300,538,380 of record NC_056749.1, read on the forward strand.
AATACAATAGTCGTTGGTCTGTGTGAGACCCTGCTGGAGTATACTGACATCATTTAGGGATTTAGTAATTGCACCTAGTTTGCAGTCATCTGCAAACTTGGTCAACCACTTGACCTGAACTTGTGAGAAGTATGTACCAAACAGTAGGAGGCCCATTGTTGACCCATGTGGCACTCCAGTGGTAACGGGTCTGCTGGCTGATGTGGAGTTATCCACTTTGATAGTGTGTGTCTGTTTTTTGAGCCAGTTGGCAACCCATCTTACAACAAAGGAGTTTACATTCAGTTTAAGTTTATTGGTAATGCCTGTATGTGGGATTGTGTTGAAAGCCTTTGCCAAATCAAAGTATGCTGTGTGTACAGATTTGCACTCATCAATAGCCATGGTCACACTTTCAAAGAAATCTATAAGATTTAACAGGCAGAATCTGCCCTTCACAAAGCCAAATTGGTTAGGATACAGCTTTTGGAGGTTACCTATGTCTTTATTTATGAGGTCCATGATAATACATTCCATGTCCTTACAGATGAGGCTGGTAAGGCTTATGGGTTTGTAATTTCCTGGGTCTGTTGCTAGGCCACCTTGTGGAGGGGAAATAATTGAAGCTTGTAGCTGTTCTCCATTCCACAGAAGCAAAACCTGTGGTTAGGCTATCATTGAAAAAGGGTACTTAGTTGGCGATGCTAGTTCATGTTATAGCCTGCTTAGAAGACTGTCTGGGATGTCATCTGGTCCCACAGTGGCTGTGTTCTTTGCCTTGAACAGAGCTTAGAGGACCTGTTCTTCAGATATGTAAGGTTGGGGGAGGGTTTGTTTTAAGTTAGGATGGGATAAGGGTGTTAAATTTTCACCAAACCTATCTGCCAGTAGGTTGATTATCTCTGTGGGGTCAGTGTGTGTGATACCATTGACCACCAGTTCTGAACATGCTTGGGTCCTACCTTTTAGGTTATTTGCATAGCTGTAAAAGGCCTAATGATTATCCTTGACAGTACTTGCTAGGTTTCTCTCAAAAGAGCTCTTGCAGGATTTGACAAGTTGTCTTATTTGCTTGTTAAAGCTGAGGAGGGTGCTTTTCCATTGTTGTGTCCTTGTCTTTGTTTTCTTGGACAGCAACTTTTGGCATTTAGTGTAGAGTTTTTGATGCTGGAAGTCCACCATGGCAGCTTGCATTTACTTGGAGCTCTGGTCTAGTTCAGAAGACTGACAAACCAAAAGACGGAATCCCAAAATACTGAAAATTCAAAATACTGAATGATGGAATTTGCCCTTTCTCCACTGTTGTCCGATCTTGGAGTTGGCATATATAGTTAGGAGGGGGTGTGGGGGGTTCATGGGGCAATTGCCCCCTGCATTAAGAATGGGTTAAGTATTTAGAATTTTCAGTCTTTTGATATTCAGCCTTTTGGCTTTTCAGTCTTCTGAAGTAGAACCCTCAGGTCATTTACACCAACATGAACTATGACAGAGTCATAACAATACTTGTTGCTGAAAGGCCAGAGTGCATGCGTAATTTGGCAAACCCTGGCACCAGTCAGGCAGCTGACCATGACTTTCTCCTTGTCTAACTTGGTGAGTGGGCATCCATGCATCTCCCCAATGAGTCTCCAATGAGAATAAAACTTGTTTTTTGAGTATTATGCCTTATGGGCTTGGTGGGTAAGGCACTGGTGTTGGTATGTGCCATGGGTGCTGTGGACACTGTGTTAGCTGTAGCAGACTTGTGTTTTGGAAGTCTTTGCTGTTTCAGTAAGTTTTCTGAGAGAACCTCCATATATATGGATTTACATGTTTGATGCATACTATGTGTTTGAGTAGTGGTATATGTATGAGTAGCAGTACTATGTGAATATGTATTGGTGGGTGAGTTGACAACTTTCTCCATGTTGCTGTTTTGAGTGAGAGAGAACATGGATTCTAGATTCTTGGTGTAAATACATCTCTTACATACTGTACTAGATTGGGTAATTAGAGGGTTGTCTGTGTACATGATGCAATTGATACACTACCTCAAGAGACCCAAGTCAACTAGGTTGGCAAAAGAAACAAGGGTAGTCCAACTGTCCATAATGCTAGGATGAAAACTTTTGTCACTATGGGAGGCTTTTCCAGAAACCATTATGGAGGTGGTCAGTGAATGGATATTTCTGCCTGGGTTTTAAGGGAAAATTTGTTGAATTTAACTGTCCAGCTTTGGTGCACAATTGTGCAGCAGCGTGTGGCACTGCATGACATGCAAACAAGCAGAAACCTGCTCAGATACAGGGCCTAAATATCAGGAGCTAAAACTTGGAAAAAAAACTATTAAATTCAAAAGGACCAATGAGGATGTTTATTCCAAGCCCTAGACTGGCCTTCCTTTACTAGTCAGGTCCGAAATAACACAATCCTCTCACAAAAGTGCAGATAGGCCCCTTCCAGTCTAAGATGGCTTATAATATGTGCTCAGAACAAGCAAACCACTACAAACATTTCTAGAAGCAGCAGGTGGTGGTAACCTTCATGAATCCCCATCATGCTGCAAGAAAATCAGTAGAAAAACAAAAATTTGGAGAAAGAAGGTGCGAGTTAGGCTTGTATTTTCTTTACACTTAGTCTAGACATTAATGAATCTCAGGGAATGTTTATTTTAATTTAATTCTTTGTCTTTGCCTATGCTCTTAAAACATGATTTACATGTCTTATCATACTTGTTGCAACTTTAAAAAAAGTTCAAAGCATTCAGCCAACTGTCTAAACAATTGTTTTAATTCAGGCTCTAATTTTAAAACTATTTGAAGTTCTATATATAAAAGCAAATTATTGTACATAATGTTCATTTTGCGTATACCTGCATAGAGTATTTATTATCTCATCCCTCTGTTTACCACCTCTCTTCATCCTACTGTCTAATGTGACATAATGTTGTTATTTTATTTTTTTCTTTTCAAAAATGTTTGTATCCAAAAAAATTAGATTGGCTACATTATCAAGTTTCGTTTTTATAAAGATTTGGAGTTTATCAACTTTAACCACTTTTGTATGCTTTTCATGTCATTATACCTGACATTTTCATCAAAGGTGAACAGTGTGTTTGCATGCAAACAAGAGTTAATACACATGATATGATAATTTACAGTTCTTTGGGCATTCAGAAAGGAACAAAATATCTTGTTTATTATTTATTTTGGAGAGTGAGTAGAATGTTGATTATATAATAATGCAAAAATTCATCCACTAATAGAAAAATAACAGATGCCTTACTGGTTGATGACAGTTTAAGATTAAATTAACCTGGGTACCATGTTTGAAATCTGAGTGCAGTTGTCTTGTTGTGAGAGACTTGTTGTTTTATTATTGAGTCAAGTCATATGGGTTCACTACTAATGAATGATTATCAGAGTAATGTGCCTGGGATTTTATCTGGTTGATTGGTTATGATTCACTTCAGAGTTTATGGTTTACCAATAAGTGCATTACAATCACAATTTTGTCCATATTGTATGTGGCAGATAGAGGTTAAACAGCATCAAAACTTAAAACAAAATTCTAGAGCAGAGGCTGTTTTTGCTGGAATAAGTAGTTTGTAAAGAAGGTATGAAGTTTGTGAAGAGAGAGAAACAGAAGCACTGGGGAAAATAATTTAAAAGAGCTGTCATGTGAATATATAGTGTTCAAATTTTATAGTTTATGTAGTAATAAAATAATTCAGTTGGAATGAAGTGACAAGGTGGCGAAAGGGAATTTAAAAGTAGTCATCCCCAAAGAGGGTGGACTGTACCAACGTGGGTCCTTGCTACCTGTTTAACATTTCATATACTTTTACTCAGCTCATTGTACAGGAAATCACATTAAGTAAAGTTAAATGAAATATCCTTAACTAGCAGGGTAAGTGAATAGGAAATTTTGATTGTTTGAAAATGAAGAAGTCATTCTTGATATTTAACAAGATGGCTAAAGAGGTGTTCCTGTTGCTCAGCAAACAAGTTAATATATAAAAATGAGTTTAGAGCATGACAAACCTATGTTATATATCTGCAAAACTTATCTCTTCCAATGCAGAGTTCATTGCCTCTTCTGACTCCCTTCCTTAGATGCACTAAGCAGGCATGTTCAATGATTACATTGTTTGTGCTGTTTTTTAAACTCGAGAAACTATCTATGCACATTAGCTGGATGCAATGTTTTCTTAGTAAATATATCCCATCTATTTGAGCTCTCATAAGCCACTTTGGAAAAGTAGTTTAACTGTGCTTCAGTATAGGCACATAACTGTAATCTGCTGATAGTACATCATTTTAAAAATAGTGACAAAACCACGTTATCTTTGTTGGTTTTGTTGTGTTTCATTTTTAATAATGTATAATTTGTATCTTCAGTCAATGAAATTTACTGTTTCTGCTTGATAGACCTTGCATAGCTGACCATTAGACACCAGGCCTTGTACTGATGATATGTTAACAGAAATGGCATTATGTAAACACGATTACCAAGCTCCATTATGTGACTATGGGCCATATTTATTGTCAATCAATTCCTGTTATTTATGTTGTAAAAATATATTTCAACAGCTCTAATCATGTGGACCGCTGCTTCTGTGAAGTATTTCTATTTTTGTCATCTGGTGTTTTGTAAAGTATAAAAAAAGATTATTGTATAATATTGCTGTTTAAAAATGTATGTTTATTATAATACACTATATCGTGTGGCTAGTGCCTGTGTGTTTGTGATGACTGAACTGTAAACATCAGATTGACACTTTGCACTAAATAAAAGTTACCTGTCTGAGTAAAACGCTGCTGGATTCTCACATTTTTATCACTGCCATTTAGCATTACTGGATAACCAGAGGTATGTGTCATGACATGGTCTCAGAAATGGAAGCTTTTGTTCAAATAAAGACTGAATACACCATACCAATTAAAACTGCACCACCTAACCAAAGTCAATCTACCAAGCTGACTATAAACCATTTTAAAAACATTTTACCAAAAAATAAGCTAGTTTCTTTATGAAGTAGTAGTTTTATGAACATTAAGCCATTCAGCCTAAGTAAACCACATTAAGCCATTCAGCCTAAGTAAACTACATTGTTACAAAAATGACAATGTTAAGCCATTCAGCCTAAGTAAACTACATTGTTACAAAAATGACAATGTTAAGCCATTCAGCCTAAGTGTTACAAAAATGACAATGTTTAGTCTAAATGAGTCTTCTGACTGCTCACTACTAGTTGCTTGACCTGCTTGAAGACAAATGTTTACAGAATTTACACTGGCAACCAAATTAGGTAAAGGATCAGTAGAAATACCTTGTATCCCATGAGAAAAGAGCAGGAGGCAGGATACAGTTCCTTTTCATTCTCTGGGGACTGAAGAGTTACATATGACTCATTAATCAATAAGTGCAGTGAACATTTTGTGCCAAAAAGAAATAAAACATACTGAAGGTCATTCTTCCCTAATAATGTGTTTTTAGGTGCTTCTATGAGCGGGCAGAAAATGTTATCTCTCTCAATCTACAACATAAAGTGAATTAAAAAATAGAAATGGCCATATAAGTCACCAGATAGTTAGAATCAGTCAAAAAGCAGAATGCTAATTTAAATATACCAAATTTTATGTATGAGGTAAAGTCAGGAAGAATGGCAATTTTAAACTGAGGAGTAAGTCATAAGAAATGGCAGCTTTTAAAAGATCATATGGGAGTTGTCAAGATTCTGGGTTATCTGGGGGCTTAACCATTTTGATACAACAAATAGCTAAGTTTGTTCCAACAACTCATGTTACGGATACTGGAGTTCGAGATCCCAGTTTTGGGAATGCAGATTCTCCTCATCTGACAGACTAGATCTACAGAAAGCCTTCATGAGCATTCTAATGTCAGAAACAGTTGATCAATACTGAGTACCCAATATTTTACAATGTTAATTTTAATTTAACTTTGATCAGTGTTTAATGGCACCACAGTTTTTGTTTGATTCAGCCACTATAATCCTACAAGCAAGTTTGAGGCTTTGGTACACTGGTAGAGTGTGAATGTAAATTACTAAAACATAGAAATGTACAACTAGAAAATGACTACTTTAATGAATGTCTGTGGGTTAAAAGTGTGCCAAGGTTGCTTAGAATATGGAAATTTCCAGCAAGTATGGAACCCCACTCCTATTTTACTTAAAGAATTAGAATTATTCGACACCACCAGACTGAAGTTAATTGAACTGCTGATTAAAGACAATGAGAGAAAATTAAGTAAGCCTCATGTATAACATAAAGGATTTAAATAATGCAATAGTTACTAATTTAATTTTCAATTAATTTAAGGAAAATTACTGTAATATCAAGAGTTAGAGGATACCCTCAAAATTTATTACATTCTGTTAAAGGTGGGGTTTGATGAAGAGATTTGCACCTTTATTACTTGATTCTCAATAACAAAAAAAGTTACAAAAAGATATGAACCTAATACTGATAAGGGCGGTTTCAGAGATAGTGTCCTACCTTTTGTAGTGCCGTTTACTAATTGAATAATTAAATACATTGAAGCATTTAAGAACACATGGAACTTGGTATGTCCTATTGAATTAAAAGAAAAATTTAGAGGTCATCTGGTTGTGGTTTTTATTAAAGGCCACTACATGAGGAACATGACTGAGAGCCAGTTTGGGATGTCATCCACTACCTGTGTCAACCATATGAGTGCATGTTGCAGATGTAAACATTATAGATTTATTCACAAAGGACCCTATCTTTTATTGAAAGGTTCATTCAAAGCCAGGTATGTCCAGGAAGTGTAATTTGTGACACCACTCATATACTGTACACTGCCACCTGTAGCTCGTGTACAGTATTTTATGTGGGCAAAATTAACCGTAAGTTGAGATAGAGATTAATACATCACAAAACATCTTTGTAATAATGCTCTGTATAGGCAGTCAGAATTTTTGTAGTGGATAGAGTATTTAGTTTCTCAAGAGGAGTTGATGCAGATAATGTTTTATAATTGAAGGACTTGATCTGACAACTTTGGCCTAATGCGTGCCAGCTTCTGGGTCTTAATGATTTGGTGCCTTTTATGATTGTATTAAACATTAATGTCAACAGATTGTGAACAACCATTGCCACCATGATTATTATTTATTAGTATTATAGGTACAACAGGATTTTATATCTTTTCATGTTTTAAAAGTGTATCATCATTGAATCATGAACTTGGATGCATTAATCTATATTTAGATAACTAAACACATGGTTTCACATTGTTTTAGGATTAATAGGCAACAGAAAAGTTTCTTCTAAATATTTTATTCTTTGCAATTTATACGTTTGCCATTTTTCTTTATGTGGTGATATATTTATTCCTTGTACTGCTCATTAACTATTAAGTGCTGTTATTTATTTTACCAACTTCATTCATGAATAGTTTAGTTGATAAATGCTGATTGGTGGACAATTATTTAAATAAGATGGAGTTGCTTGATTTAACTCTGATAAAGTCATATACACTTGGGATGAAAGCACTTTGTTGTTTTTGTTTAAATACTTCATTAATGTTTTGCTTTTATTTAGATCTGGTGGTGCTGTAGTGCTTTTAGACTATGTGAGGGTTGCCTAGTGGTTAAGGTGTTTGCCTTACAAACACAAGGTGCAGGGTTTGAGTCTCACAAGGGATACTTGGCTAGGCTTAAAATGGCTTGCAAGGGCAGTTAGCTTAGTACTAATCTATGAACCTATGAACCTAATCCAAGCTGGTAGTTATTAGATTGTAAACTCTCATGGAGTTGTATTTTACCTGTGAAATGCCTGCTGGACTTCAGTTTTTTCGTTATTACTTTCTTGCCTTAGTGGGATGCAAAAGTCTTAAGTGAATGCATGGGAAGAGTGAGTGTATGCTTGGTAAATTCAGGAGGTATGGCTGTTATGTTAGAGCAGTGTCCTACACATGGCATAAGTTATAACAGGTATAAAAGACTGGGACATGTTGCTATCATTTGCCTTAGCATAACAGAGAGTACAACTGAACTGGCTGAGCAATGTGCTCCATTGATCCTAACAATTAAAACAAATGTCCACGTAAAGTTAATGTTGCTGGAATGAGAGCTGTGATAATGAGAAAACAAGCCAAAAGCTAACAATGACAATTTTCATTGCTCCTGTAGTAAAGTTCTGTTTTAAGGGGTTATCATTTGATATAAGCTCAGCACCTGACAATTTTCAGCATTAAATAACTGATTTACTCAACAGGCTTGATGGTGGTGTTGCTGTTATGGTATATTTTGATATGTGATCCAAACAGAGAGGCGCATGACTTGAGTTTAGAAGCAGTGAATGAAATTATGATAAATTTTGGTTTAATGTAAAACCAAAAATAAAAATGCTCTTTTGGAAAAATTGAGCTTTGCAGTACCATGGTTACAGTACAAGCACTAGTGGAATGGGACCAGATTAAACAGTAACTGAATTTTTGCTACAATTTTGTCTGACTAAATTATAAAAAGTGTATGCATGTTTAACTTCATGAGCAAATTTGTACAAGATCTCTTGACTGTGCTACATTGATTAACTGACTTCAATCTCAACCAATTAGATAAATTTGAAAACAAATTTAGAATAACATACATATGGCGCTAAACTAACAGTGATCAATGCAGTTACTAGAATTTCTAGCCTAGATATTGTATTACTACATATGTAGGAAGAAGAGCTGCATTCTCACCCCTATTGCACCAGAATGCTAACCAATTCTGAATACAGATATTCATTGAATGAAAAAAGTACCTTGCAATTAAGAGGGAAGTTAGTGATGTTATGAGATATCTATTAGGGCTCAAAATCTTCTAGCTTCAGAATGATCACAGACTATTTCCACTAATTAATTCCTATGATCTACAGAAAGTGCTATCCAGGTGCCACAGACTGTTAATGGGGCTGGTGGGTTTAATGCCAGAACAATACATGTACCTGAAAAATGTTAGTTGTTGCAGATGTATTCTACATAAATCTTATATCTGACGAACTGTTACCTGACACTGAAGACATTTTTGCCACCTGTGTGCAGATTAAACTGTTACCTAGATAAGTCACTAGTAAGAGACTAGTAGGACTTAAGCAAGCTATGCAAATTGACTGAGAGTTACAAAATTTTATTTGGTATGTTTAAGATAGATGACCAGATTGCTGACCACAGCCTAAATTTCTCATTCACAGAACTACAACCATTGCAGTGTGATAACTTATTGTATTATATGAGGGAAGAATGATAGTATACCCATCGCAACAAGCTGTAGTACTACTGCAAATAAATCAAAGGTTATCAGAGTCCCACAAAATATCACTATGGGGCCTAACATCAATCAAGAGATTGCAAGTTTCATATTCAAGTGTCGGTCCTGCATTGTTTGTACACCATTGCAATGGAGATGGACATTAATATTGATGTCACTACCAGAAAGTTCTTGGAAAAAAGTAACTGCTGATTTTGTGTGAAAGTTGTCTGTTGTCTTTCGGCTTTTCTCGGTTAGGGGTCGCCACAGTGGAACTCCAGTCCACTAATGATTGGCAGTAGATTTTCACGAACGCCGAAGTGCCAACTCGACATTCAACCTTCAACGAAGGCACGGCCATTTACGCATGTCTTTTGAATGTCCACCCAACCACGGGGAGCACATGCAGACTCCACACAGAAGGCACTCCCTGCACTCCAGCCAAGAATCGAACGGAAGAACCTCTTGCTGTGAGGCAACAACGCTAATATGAAGTAAAAAAAAACTGCAACGCATTGCGGAATACTACTGTTTTGATGCATAATAATAATTGAACTACAATGAGCCAATAAAAGATAGGCATGTTCAGATCCATTTCCTGAAGGTACGTAATACTTATTGAATGGATTACAAACAATACAACACAATTTGATTAGTGAGTTCTAACAGTTTGTTGTTGACAACAGTGGTTTTCCCCACACTACCTCCAAGCTCAACTTTCTTCAGTCAAATGGATAAGATGAGAGAACAGTTTAAACAGCGAAGAAATTATTCAGACAACCTAATCCTCCAGCTCTGTTATAATACTGAATTAATCCACCGTATCCCACAGAAGTAAGCCCTTCTCAACTATTGACTGAAAGATAAATAACAGACATGCCCATGTCGGAGTCAAAATCTGAGCCAAGAACTATTGCATACGATTGAGTCAAACAAATAGACTAGTGCATAAAGTGTTTCTATAAAACATTTTACAACCGATACCATTCTACACAACCACTACCTATTCAACCATCACAGTCTGTTCACTTAAAGATGGAGTGGGAAAGGAAGTAGAACACAGTGGGTGTTGCAGTGGAGAAAATACATAAACCAAGGCCCTATATGTTGCCAACAGAAGATGGTGCAAAGGATAAATTAAATTAGACACATGGTCAAGATGTTCCTGATGGGTCTTAACCTGAAAACAGTGTTACAGAAAGCAAACCAAGTGAATTTGAGATGTCACTTATAATATATATGTTCATTAAGACACTTCCTATTTCTTCACAATTCTATCTCAAACTAATATTCCAAGCCGGAGTAAAAATTCAAGACTGACTATAAGTAGTGACAGACCGTATGCCATTCGGGAAAAGTCCACTGAGTATGACTATTACTAATATTCTGCTAATGTTGTTTTGCCTAGCAACTTTAAAAGTAATAACGCTCTTGATAATAGCTTATCTAAAACTGTCCTTCCTTAGATTCTTATTTAATATCTGTCTCTGTTTTCCATGCCATATGTTACCTGAAATGAATGACAAGACATGTCCCTCATCAAAACTGTGACAGGCTACTTGATTCATTTGGTTATAGACTAATATGGTCAGATAAGTAACCTACATTTTTTTGTTAAATGCATCTTTATATTGATATATTGCTGAAGCTGCTATCTCATAAATAATCATATTTGTATTCATAAATGTAGCCAAGTGCATTGACAGGATCAGTGCAGAGTGTTAAATATATGGGGCACTGGTTTTCCACACAATTATACTTTAATTGCTGAGAAGGAGAGAATGAAGCTGCTGGAAACTGTATATGTTGTCCCTGTGATTCAGTCACACCTACACTAACTGTACAATATTCTGAGTGAACAGGCCACACAGACATAACGTACACCTTCCTCCTCCTAATGACATTCTTGCAGCTTTAAATATTGACAGGGATTTATAAAGGTTACCACAAAGTGTAGAATACATGGACACTTAGTGTAATCTTTAAGTGACTAGAAAGCACAAAAAATGTGATAAGAATATTCTTGAATACATATTGTGTACACTTATTGTAGGCTTTTTTGAATTTGTCATGGTGTCTATGTAGCACAACCACTGCCATTTTAAAACAACACTGTCATTTTATAACTGTATCTATCCCATACTGCAGTGTGTATTTGTGTGCACCCAATGACTGAACTGTTAACATTATTTCTACAGAGCTGTCATTTTGCACAGACTAAAAGTTATCTGTTTGTTGAATATGCTGGCATATCCTGACATTTCTGATACTAGGTAATCAGAGGTGTAAATCATGTCAGTGTGAAACAAAATTCTTTTGCTGGCATCCATCTTATAGTCTTTACATGATCTAAGTTAATTTCTTTTTTTTTATTCCCACTAACTATATCCAGTGACAGTGTATTCTTTTCAAAGTAACTTTTTATTGAAAGGATTGTGAACGCCAATAACAAATGCAAAGAACGCATGACATAAATATAGTAAAAATGAGAAATACATTGTAAAACCCACAGATCTATATAGAACATTTACATTAAGCCACATATAGGACATTAAGCTTTCCATATTTTTTCTTTGGCACCAAGGTGCCAAAAATACTATATGCTCCCAACTCTATACTTCTGTCCCCTTGTCTGGTCCTGCTTCTGTCCCCTTGTCTGGTCCTGCTTCTGTCCCCTGGTCTGGTCCTGCTTCTGTCCCCAGGTCTGGCCCTGCTTCTGTCCCCTGTTCTGGCCCTGTTCTGTCCCCTGTTCTGGTCCTGCTTCTGTCCTCTGTTCTGGCCCTGCTTCTGCCCCCTGTTCTGGTCCTGCTTCTGTCCCCTGTTCTGGTCCTGCTTCTGTTCCCTGTTCTGGCCCTGCTTCTGTCCCCTGTTCTGGCCCTGCTTCTGTCCCCTGTTCTGGCCCTGCTTCTGTCCCTGTTCTGGCCCTGCTTCTGTTCCCTGTTCTGGCCCTGCTTCTGTCCCCTGGTCTGGCCCTGCTTCTGTCCCCTGTTCTGGCCCTGCTTCTGTCCCCTGTTGTGGTCCTGCTTCTGTCCTCTGTTCTGGCCCTGCTTTTGTCCCCTGTTCTGGTCCTGCTTCTGTCCCCTGTTCTGGTCCTGCTTCTGTCCCCTGGTCTGGCCCTGCTTCTGTCCCCTGTTCTGGTCCTGCTTCTGTCCCCTGTTCTGGCCCTGCTTCTGTCCTCTGTTCTGGCCCTGCTTCTGTCCCCTGTTCTGGCCCTGCTTCTGTCCCCTGTTCTGGTCCTGCTTCTGTCCCCTGGTCTGGCCTTGCTTCTGTCCTCTGTTCTGGTCCTGCTTCTGTCCTCTGTTCTGGCCCTGCTTCTGTCCTTTGGTCTGGTCCTGCTTTTGTTCCCTGTTCTGGTCCCGCTTCTGTCCCCTGGTCTGGCCCTGCTTCTGTCCTGTGGTCTGGCCCTGCTTCTGTCCTCTGTTCTGGTCCTGCTTCTGTCCTCTGTTCTGGCCCTGCTTCTGTCCTTTGGTTTGGTCCTGCTTCTGTCCCCTGTTCTGGTCCTGCTTCTGTCCCCTGGTCTGGTCCTGCTTCTGTCCCCTGGTCTGGCCCTGCTTCTGTCCCCATTTCTGGCCCTGCTTCCTTCCCCTGGTCTGGTCCTGCTTCTGTCCCCTGTTCTGGCTCTGCTTCTGTCCCCTGGTCTGGCCCTGCTTCTGTCCCCTGGTCTGGCCCTGCTTCTGTCCCCTGGTCTGGTCCTGCTTCTGTCCCCTGTTCTGGCCCTGCTTCTGTCCCCTGGTCTGGCCCTGCTTTTGTCCCCTCGTCTGGTCCTGCTTCTGTCCCCTGTTCTGGCCCTGCTTCTGTCCTCTGTTCTGGCCCTGCTTCTGTCCTCTGTTCTGGTCCTGCTTCTGTCCCCTGGTCTGGCCCTGCTTCTGTCCCCTGGTCTGGCCCTGCTTCTGTCCCCTGTTCTGGCCCTGCTTCTGTCCCCTGGTCTGGTCCTGCTTCTGTCCCCTGGTCTGGCCCTGCTTCTGTCCCCTGGTCTGGTCCTGCTTCTGTCCTCTGTTCTGGCCCTGCTTTTGTCCCCTGGTCTGGCCCTGCTTCTGTCCCCTCGTCTGGTGTTGTATCACTGTTCTTATTATCATTACTCTCTTTAATTGCCCAAATTCAGTTTTGTTGCTGGCATAGTTCATGAATCCTTTTCCAGCAATAATTGATTGTCCAGCTCCATAATATGAGTGAATTCTACACAACAAAATGTCTATCCATAACTGCAATTGTGTATATTTCATAAACTATTTCTTCTGCCTAATGGTGCTATAAATGTCATGTATCTATAAAAAAGCCTGCTGTCTGTGTCCATTTTGACACTATTCATATCCCCCCACCACGAATCAGTTCATCTACCTTTGTAAGTAAAGTGAGGTGGATAATTGACCGCTCATCTCCAAATATGTGGAGAATTTCAATCTGGCGACAGCCTGCTGCTAACTCATGTTTGTTTTTAACTTCATACAAATTCACTGGCTCTGAGAAGTTTATAATTTCTCATGTGGCCCATTCTTACTCTTACATTTGCATACATATGGAAATGCCAAACTCATCACTATAAGCACTGTTAATTGATATAATTCACCTCATGGATGCTGCTGTTCCTCTAAAAGACTGCATTTGTGTTTTCTTATTTCTCATTAAGTGAGTGAGACTTAAGCCAGAGGCTTGAAAAGATGAAAAAAATTCTGACAGGCACGAATTGATTCATACATAGTAAATCAGTAATTTCTTTGAGCAGGCCTACAAAAGGTTTCCTTACAGAAGGTCAGTAGACAAACCAGTACATGACAAGACTGAGGTAGAAATGGGAAACTTAAATAGAGGTATGTATAGATTAGTACTTCCTACATGATCAATGTAATACAGAAACCTGCAGCATTTTTGTTTAAAGCTGAATTAAGCCAGTTAGCTTCCGTATTCATCATTTATGATAAAAAAGGTCAAACAGTTTGCAAAGTAGTCATCTGTTAGTAGTATTTATTTTTCTGTACAGTGAGTCCTCAAAAATGTGCACCATTTATCTAAAGAACTTTGCTCCTTAATGAAAAAGAGTGTTTGCTTTGTATTTGTTTGCACAACTGTTTTAAAATAAACTCACTTTACTTGACATGAAGAAAAAGAAATCAACTTAAAACT
>NC_056749.1:300557741-300590241 GCF_019279795.1 Protopterus annectens
TGGAATCTATATGTAGAACCATTTGCATATTAGCGTAGAAAAGAGAAAACCTGGTATATGAAACTGTGTTATACAATATGATATGATGTGATGTGATACGGATGTACTATGTCACACTATTAAGTGAAAGTTAAAGGTCTGGAACTGAAGTGCAATGCAAGACAGGACACACAGGTAGTATCAAAAGGTTGGTAGGCCAAGACCAGATAACCATTTACATGAAAAAGGATATTTATCTGATAACTAGTGTACATGAAGTGCAGGACAGCATAGGCACTAGAACTGCTTTAACGCGTGGACAAAGGGTTCAGACAACGAATGGGGTTGCTATAAACTGATTAGGTGCAGCATTGAGGCAAACTCAGTAAATCATCGGTCTCATGGCAGCATCTTACTTGTGAAAATAATTTTCCTGAACCTGTATTCTTCCCATATGTGAAAAATGACAAAGCCATTTTGAAGCACTAGCATAACTTACATGAGCTATGTGAATACACTATTCTATAGGAATTTGAGATAGTGGGCTATGGAATCCCAAATATTTAAATAATGGGCTACACATGAAGGCAACAACTCTTTCAACTTCTTGATATGATTTGTCATTCAAAATACTTGGCACATTTTCCATTTGCACTGAAGAATTCATTTAAAATATGCAGTTCTGAAATAACTTAATACAGAATCTCATTCAAATACATGGCAATTATTTTGAATACTGCTGGATGCAATTTAGCTACTTTATCTGTCTGTATTTTCAAATGCAGCACAAATCATGAATGACAAATATGAGACGTTTTGATAGTGATAACTATAAAATGTGTTATTTTTCTTTCTATGCTAAGTAAAAGAGTTTTTTTTTCTGACATTTGACTCTTTTGTGTTCCATATGACATCTCGGCTTGTGTTTCTTAGTCATTGCAAATGTTTTATTTACTTTATTTTTCAAACTGCAGAAGGAGGAAAAGCTTTCATACTGTGTAAACAGAAACTGTGATGTGCTGAATCTCACATCTGACCTGC
This sequence comes from Protopterus annectens, assembly GCF_019279795.1. NCBI lineage: Eukaryota > Metazoa > Chordata > Ceratodontiformes > Protopteridae > Protopterus > Protopterus annectens. Next base: position 300,558,762 of record NC_056749.1, read on the forward strand.
GCCATCTTCTCTGTCTGTCTTTCTGTTCCTCTCTCTCTCTCTCTCTCTCACTTGATATTAGCTTTTCCATGCATTAACAAAAAATACATGCATTTACTGCTTAAGGTGACTTTAAATCATCTTATGTACATGGTGCTCGAGCTGCCATTCAGATTACTTTGTGAATGACCTTTGAACTATTTCTGGTATTGTTATATGAGTAATGCTAAGCATTATTTTCATCCCAAAGTGGTGTTAGTTTCTCTCACTCTATCAATTATATCACCGAGTGTTATTTAATAATAGAAAGACTGCTTAGACTGAAATTAACCGTAGACACGTGCCTTGAACTATAAACTCTTAAAATCCTTATCCCAGTCCATAAATAGATTTTTATTGCAATAAAAAAACTTCACAGGTTTTCCATTCCTGTTTTGTCCCCCCACCCCCTCCCCAACAGTGCTAGTATGTATGGTATCCTTTACGAGCCAAGGGTCAGTCATCTTAGATTTTCTTTGTGTTGATATCCCCTGGTTAACTAGCTTGTTTCCTGAAAACCATGACTATTTTTTTTTCTTTTACTTTTCCATACAAGGAATGGTTCATCTGTACCTGTAAATGATTTTCATACATTTTTTACATCCAGTAAAATAAGTATTTACTTAATTTTAATCTAATACAGTGGGATTTGATCTAATATGTTTTACCTCAATACGCTGTCTGTTGTAGTCATTAGTGCTAACAGATTAATAAGCATGACCCGTTTTCCAAGAAGCAAGCTTGCTATTATCCAATGCTGGCACTTATAATTACCCATGTGTATGTCAAGATCATTTGGTAAAACTTATAATATGGAATTAGACTTAATTTTAGTGTTGCATTGTTCCCTGGTATTGGCAAACGTAGTAATGTAAGCCACCCATTTTCTATTAATTACTTGTATTTCAAGAGCAGGCTTCCATGTCGGATGTTTCTTCCACTCATGCTGCATAATGTGCATGTGGTTTCAAAACGACAAGGAACAAAAGTAGCAGTGTTTGCTTGAACAATACCATTTACAAGCCTGTACCAAATGAACAATAGTATCTCCTCAATTTTTGAAGAACTGGTAATATAGTGGGGTTCTGAATGTTTAGGAGTTATGTTTAGCACCTTTTTCTATGTCGGCTAAATTGTCGGTTGAAGGAGTACTGAAAGCAACAGCATATCAATAAGTAGGGGTTATAATGGAGAAAACAGAAGAAGAAAGACTTCACTGGTATCGCTAGACATGCTCTTTAATATTTGTGATACTGTATAAACATTTCTGTTTTACATGCCACAAAATCCAGTAATAGTAGTAATGATAACTTCTTGTCTACTATTACTTTGAGATTTTTAATTTAATTTCTTTATGTTGAGTACTGATCGTTAATATTACTGGCTCTGTTTTCTTCTTTATAGTTGCAGTGATGCATTTGAAAGAATAAGGTCATTTGTGGCTTCACTAAGTTCATATTTTGTCATGCCATTTTGGACCTCTCTTGCATCATTTACTGAGTAGACAGTATTCATTAACTTTGCAGTTGTAGGAATATTTTGCAAACTGCAATTTATTACCATTATAGAAAAGGCTAAATGAGCATTGCATCATTATTACCAGTTATTTTCCTGTTTTTCTTCTGTGATGAAAGGACTAAGACAGGTTCCAGCAGCAAATTGCATGGAATGCTGCTTCTTATTTCATTATTATTTGATAAATAATGTGAAACTCCAATTTACTATACTGTTTACATATCGTGAGGATGGTATTATCAGCCTTAACAAGGTCCATATGTCCTGTGCATCTTATACAGTAACTGAAATAATCAGGATCCACCCTTTAAAAAACAATGCAGTTTCTTCTCTGTTATTCAAGGTCAGCTGCATCTGTTTGGATACATGCAGTTGTGACCCATTCCTTGATCCTACAAAGAATTCTGATGGGTCTGGAATGGGCTGTAACTATTAGTATTTTATGTCCTAAACCTCTTTTATATTGGAACAATGATTTATTGGTAGCAGAGATCAGGAATATGTCTGATAACAAGGGAACTGTGTAATTGAATATGTATATTTGCTTCAGTTATTTTGTGATATTATGAAGAAAACTGATAGTGATACGCTGCAGGCCACAAAGTTAGTATTGTTAATTTCACCTGTCACTGTTGTCACTCACATATGAAGCAATATGAGGTATGTATAATTTCTAAGTGTCTTCAATGCAACCAAATCCCTAGACTTATAAAAAATAATACTAGACCTGTTTATAAGGATATTTGCCATAAATTGCAGTTTTATGGATTGTTGATGGTTGGAAGGGATATGTTAGGAAGTTTCTAAAGGTTATATGTGGGGACAGTATGTTGGTTTGGACAAAGTTACTGTGTCTCTGCATTTATCAGAGACATGGGAGGGCCAGACCCGGGTGAATTTATGATTTCCCATCCACTGGTCAAGTTTATACTCATATAGGGTTAGAGATGAGCTCTGCTTCACATGGATGGGAAGTCTGTTCCAGAGTGTGGGTATCCTCTGAGAGACAAATCTGTTTTGCCAACATATCCTGTTTGTGTTGCAAGCAAAATTAAAATCCTTGGATCTAGTTCTGATGCTTTTTGTTTTTTGGATTTGCAGAAGGTCCATCAGAGCATCATCTGAAGATACCTTGTACGGCAGACATAGTTCGCTTCTCACTAACCTGTAGGAGACGGAATAGAGAGAGAGAGAGAGAAGGCTTTAAGGTGATTCATATAGGATGATGTGTTTGTACCCTGGATTGTCATGGTAATGAATCTTTGTGGGCATTCCAAGTGTTCCATATATTTGGTCAGGTACATGCTGAAGGGGGCATTATACTTAATGATGGGTCTGATAAGGGCCATATAAAGTGGCACTATGATTTCCTTGTTTCTGGATGCCATACCCTTACTTTTTAGTTGGATGACATACAGTGATTTTTCAGTCTAACTTTGCTATATGTTGGTGAAATGTTTGCCTTCTTGATGAAAGGTTTTCATCTACTAGGTGATTATGGACTTCAATAAAAACTCGTATTAGATATCATTAACTTCAAAAAACACCTTATTCAAAAATGTTGCTTGTTCTTTACAGTTGTTATGAAGCTTATAACTGTGCTTTCTGCTTTACCTTTTTCAATTGTCATATAATTTGCAAGATAGTTCATCTCATTTATTTTTTTGGATTACTTGATTTGTTTCTTTGAAATATTTGCAGTACATACAAAAACACCCTTTCTTACTGTACTTCCTACCTGTGAGTGTTATATTTTAGCCATAATGTCAGAGTGGTACAAAAACTTGTAATACATATTCAAATACCTAAGAAATGGTCATCCACTAAAATGTATACACATTGTCTCAATGGACATAATTATAAGATGGAAATAGTCAATGTAGCAAAATATATGAATGTGAGGACAGGAAGGAGAGCTAGGCTTGAATTACAAAAAAATGAGACTTATAGCCTAGCAGCTGTTGGATATATAGTCATGAAGTAGCTTCAGATTTGCAGGCCTAAGTCTAAAAAGCTTATGACTGCTCTCAAAGTTGCTTCTACGGTTTATGTATTATTGTGGGTCATCATTCAGAAAGTCTGATCCACAGAAATAAGTTGCTTGTGAAACTGTGCAAGCTGTTCACGCTCTGTAAATCAGAATAAATGCATGTATAATCCCGAAGATGCATACTGCAATGCTGATACAGGGAAAAGGCAGCACCATAGCTTAGCTTTGTGCCAAGATAATAGGCATACAAAGAATATTGTGTGCATATAATGCAGTTCTGTGTTATGCATCACCTTCCTCTAGCTGCCTAGTATAGGTGAGGAGCAAATACCGCCTGAATTGGAACCCTCTAAAATGTATTTATTTAATAAAGTGGTTAGCTCTCTTTCCACTGACCATCTCAGCGCACACTTCCAGTCGTGACACAGATGTATCATGTTTCTAGAGGACAGATCATTGGATAAGGGATGACATTGCTAGGCCCGATATGGCTATATATAGCATGATTAGTAACGCATCAGGAATGAGATGAGAGCCCTTTTTGTGAATTGAATACTTTGCATACATTTCACTTTTTATCTCAGATTATGTACTTTTAATATCCGAATCAATTTAATTTAAATTTCAGTTATTTTAGTCCACTGGTCCATAATATGGTTGCCCACTTATTGGAATATTTATGGACAGTATCAGTCCAATGCTTTTTGAATCATTTGGATTTCCACACTTTTCTTCAAAGGCAGTTTTTGGGTTCCTGAAAGCCTTTAATTCTATTGGTAAGATTACAAAATCATTTTAGTGCAAGACATAAAATATTGATTTGTTTCAGAAGTAAGCAATATCTCTTATCATACACTTCAGCTTTGATGTTGACTAGTTAATCTGTTACAGGAGGCACCAACAAAGCAAAAACATCAGTCTGTATCTCATTTTTTCTGCTTTAAGGTTCTCCAAACAAAACAATTTTACTACCAGTTTTCTCATCTGAATCTTAATAAAATTATTCAGTAGTGGCTCTCTCTCTACCTGTGACATGTACATCAGTATGAAACCATATTGGGAGAATCATTCAATGAAACAAGGTTCACATTCTTGGTTATGGAACAGTAATGCAGAACTTTTAAAATGAGCTTCAGTGCAATTTAAAACCATGATGTAACATAAAAAAAAAAAAAATATATATATATATATATATATATATATATATATATAAGACAAAAGTGACATCTCACCGCTGCTGTGCATCTGTTGCACAAATCCAGCTCTTACACCTGTAATGTGAAGAATCACAGCACATGGTTTAGAAAATGAACGTGTGTATGCAAAGTGACCAATGTTTGTCAGCTTTTTACCTGTCATTTCCTTTATTTTAATATAATCAATTGCAATATCAGATATACCATCAGAACAAATATAAAAATATCAGTATGTCCTTCTATAAGAATGAAAAGCAAGGATAATTTATATAAAACTTACATTTTTATTTGTGATATTTTTCTTGCTTTGAATATGTAAATAAATGATCTTTATAAATATGGCACCTATCATGGTGACAATCTGAGCAGTAACAGTGCCAAACAAAGCAACAACTAAAATTTCTATATATCATCAGTTGTTTTATAATTTTTATTGGTAATGCTTCCTCTCTTGGTACTTTCAGATGTTTAGGCCTGTAACCTTTTTGTTTAGGAGACTTTGGAGTCTTCCTGAATGTTTAATATGTTTAATGAGTTGCAAACAAAATGCGGCTTTGTAATGAATAATTGGTTTGACCAATATTTAGTATAAGGGACGGATTACTTCTTTCAACCTCAGTGGTATTCATTTGACATTTAGCTGTGCTAAATAAAAAGAATTTCCTGGCAACCATTTTGATAGGATGATCAAAAGAGAGAGTGTTATCAATCTAAACGAATAGGTCCCTGAGTGCATTCCCATTTTGTAGTGACATCCGACTATACAGTTTGATGAGGGGAGGAGATGTCTGCTAAAATGATACTACACTTTTTCATTTAGATTGAGCTCATTTTTATTAACCGAGAGTCCTTTAGGGAGTCTTCATTCTAGAAGGTTTTGGTATCATGGCATGGCTTAACAACTACCCCAATTTGCCATGATCTGCAGACTTAGCCAGAGATCTTGACACTCCCTATTTGGAGATCTGCTAAGTAAATACCTAAAAGGACAGGTGCCGACACTAAGTCCTATGGGAGACTGCTTGTCAATTTCATTCTTTTTGATGAGGCACTCACTAGTCACACTGTGTGGATCATTTCTTTCATCCAGTTTACTATCCATCTTACCACACATTTTAATTTCTAAAGCATATAAGTTCTGTATAATACCAGCATGGTTTACTATCAAAATGTAGAATGAAGGTTTGGTGAACACAGGAATGTCGAAAGTCATTAGGCTTCCTCCCATTTTGCTGACCTTCATTACTATGAGTGTTGAGTACAGCCACTGTGCATTCACACATATGTAGTAGACGATTCGAGTAGAGATCGAGGTACAGTGGGGATTGGGAAATTATCCTTTTCCCCACTGTAGTGCAATCTCGGAATTGGAATGCATCATTTGCATGGGGTGTGGGAGTTGTTGTCCCCTGCAAAAGGGTTATGTGATGTGATTTGCAGTACTGAACTGCAAAAGGAATGTCAAAAGTGTGAATGCAATCTTTTCGCTTCATGCACTTTGACATTCTTAATTCATTAGTATGCAGGAAGTGGGTTTGCGAATTCGAGTATTTGAACTTTTTTTTTGTTATTCAAAAACTTGATAGTAAACCTACCAGCATGAGAAATGGTGCTGAAAAGCTTAGTCAACTGCTTTCTTATTGTTTTTTTCTCTTTAGTTAAATAGTGGTGAGCGGCACTCATCTCAGAGTCATACAATGCTGTATTCAACATGCACTTTGAGTCTGCAATTGTCTCTTCGGAATCTTAGCAAACTCCTCTTTGCAGCTAAAGATGTATAAATTGCAGTTAAGCAGCTGCACATTAAAGCACATACAGCCAATCTTATAACCAGTGTAGACACAATGTTTTTACTGTCTACATAGTTCTGGTGCATGAACCAAGGTATTTTTTTTTATCTGCATTTATTATTTTACTAAATTAATCCCTTAACTAGGAGTTAAATCCTTGCTATTATTTTCTCTTATTTGCCCACCAAACCAAGCTTACAGCTACACTGGAGAAGAATATTGACTGTATGTGAGTAGCTCAGTGCTCAGAACTTAATTTACATCTACTATTTTTCTTGACGAAATACTTTAATCCATATAAATTGAAAAACTATTTGATTAATTTTATTCTTCCCTGACACACCTCACTCTTGATCGAAATGGAAGGTATGCAAACGATTCTAATGTCTATTGCCTCATAGCACTTGATAAATAAAACAAAAAATACACCAAACGTATAAATCATTCACAGGGCAATCCACGACTGAATCAAACTTTGTCAAAGGCAGTACACAAAAACATTAAATAATCGTAATGCACGAACGTAATAAATGAATGAGTTTATTTGACAGCGAGCGCTTTCACCATACTGGCTTCTTCAAGCTTTACATAACCCAAAAACACTAATATTTAAATACTGCTAAAAGTCAAACGATTGGTTTGCATCAATGGTGACATCATCACATATCAAACTCAAAATAAAAATAGAAAATATACATTGAGCTGTAAAATATACAACTCGAATGAATAAATATTCAGCATATGTTTAGTATATATAAAGAACTTCAACATGAAAAAACTTAAAACACTAAAATTCATAAAACAAGCACAAGCCTTAACTAAATACATTGTGTATGTCTTCCAGAGGTGATCGCTATGATCACTACCTCCCAGGAACAAGAATCATAGAAATACAATTGCAAATCATGCCATCGTATATGGTATAAAGTGCATAAAATATAAAACCACACAAAACAAAGATATAAATACATAGAATCATAAAACATCAGTGTTTCAGCACTTTAAGCCTTCTGTTTCTAAGAACCAGCTTCAGGTGTACCTTATCATTCAACCCCGGTGGCTTGTCAGCCCTACATCTCACTATCCACTTAAGTTCACATTCCTCTATAAAATTATTAAAATCACCCCCCCTCATACTGGCATTAAGTACCTGCAAAACTGAGAACTTAAATGTGTGCTGAGGTCCTGCAGTCATATTATGTTTGGCCAAGGCATTAACTTCATGACCAACACGGATGTGATATACATGCTCGCAAATTCTCTCACGCAGTCTCCTAGTAGTCTTACCTATATAAAATGCCTGGCATAATACACAACTGGCAAGATAAATAACAGACTTCGTTTGACAATTGGCAACTGCTTTGAGTAAAGGATTATTTAATGTTTTTGTGTACTGCCTTTGACGAAGTTTGATTCAGTCTTGGATTGCCCTGTGAGTGGTTTATACATTTGGCGTATTTTTTGTTTTATTTATTCTGTTATTATGCGAACTTAAGTGGATTTACTTGATTTAAATTCATTATCTAGCTGGCAGTTGGATAAAGTAGTGTATTTTTGCAGTTTAGCAAGCATGTGTTTTTATATCAAAAGATCAGTGGATTTTCCATCTAGTGCACTGGAAGGTAGGCTAGTCTGTTTAGGTTGAGGAAGCACTTGTGATTTCTGCATGTAGTGTTATTAGTTGGAGGGCTTATTAATCAGCTTTTCTTCTTTTTAGTGCCTTTATAAATTCTATACAATTGAGTGACTCATGGCTCATTTATACAAGGTAACTACTTTTATTGAATAATCATATTTTTATAAGCTGTTTAAAGTACACTTCTGTGTCTGTATATTTGTTTGTGGTACCATTTCATATCTTTTAAGATTGTTTTGTGCTAGCACTTCACTCTGGACACTCCTTTGCTTTCCTTTTATATTACAAGGATGGGGATTAATCATCTAGTGGAAGTAGGTGTTTACCTGGACTGTCTGAGCTGGGAAATGCACAGAGGGAACCAAGTATAATTTTTGCACTTCTCTTATATACTGTGACTGTACATCAGCAGTTTCAGAAAAAAATGTACTGCTCTAAACCAAATATTCCGCATTAAGAAGGTGTTTTTCTGCACCTTTGTGGCAGAAGTGCACTGATCTAACTTGCTTGAGTTGGGGATTGCTGGTAGAAGGCTAATTCTGTACTTTCCAGATTGGTAGTTAAAACTTGTTTCTGTTTGCTCATATTTAAACTTTGCATTTGTGCAGTGCTGCTCTTTGTTCAGTGGTTGTTCACAGTGCCCTGTATAGATGCAAAAGCCTAGAAGTTCAGTTTTTCCCCTAAATAGCTGTCACTGAAACCCATCCAAGGTTTTCTGGTGCTCAAGGAGCAACTCGTTTGCGAACTGAGCAGCACTGCCTTATTGATCAACCTTAGCCTACACAAAGTATAGGTTACTCTTATAGTCTCGGTGATATCAGCATAGTCTTGTCAAACCCATTCCCTTTCCTAATAAAACATACAGCGAGAGTCTATCATGACTGGGCAGTTTCCCATCATCTCTGTGGACAGCCTGATAGACATAGGCATCCTGAGGCAATGTAGCAATTGTCTCATGTATACTGGCAACCACTTACTTCTACTTCTAAAACAAACAAAAAACTTTGTGTCAGATGTAGTTACATTATGAAATTGGAGGTAAGAGTCTAACATAAGGACAAATCAAATACCAAACAATTTGTCAGGACACACACACACACACATACACACACACACACACACACACACACACGCACACACGCACACACGCACACACGCACACACACACACACACACACACACACACACACACACACACACACACACACACACACACACACACACACACACAGGCACACACTAGGGACATGACACACAAACCCACATATAAAAGGTACTCACTAGTAACTTCCTAAAAGATCAGAGACCTCCCAAATGAAAACCACTTGCATACATAATGCAAAAACAAACACAACACATAACACACAAATCAGTGTCTCAACAAATAAGCCCATAAGATATTATACCACAAAAGATAATGTATTGGTCATAGGTGACTCCATTGTGAGACACGGATGTTTCCCTCACCAGGCTGGATAAGGAGCAGGTTAAGTTTATCTGCCTGTCAAGTTCCAGGATCCATCAAGTCACTGAAGCACTCAAGTCACTCAGTCACAAGTACTTGTATGACTCCATCATAGTCCATGTGGGGGTGAATAACTTGAGACGTACCTGACTGAACTATATGAATAAAACATGACTGAACTTTCAGAATGTGCCACTGGCACGTATAAGCCTAGTCTTAAGCAGCATTCTACCTTTTCTAACAATGATGCTACAATACAAACAAAACCTGATTGACTTTAACAATTGGCTTAGCTTCTGTTTTCAGTCCAAGAGAATCTGATATCTGTCAGCCTGGTAAGATATGGTTGACAGGCCACACTGCTTTGCCAGAGATGGTCTGCACCTGTCTCCTCTAAGTTTTTAGATACTGGCAAAGGCATTAGCCACACAATTGCGCCTTTTTTAGGCAGTGTCAAAATAACCATCCTCCCCGACATAAAATCCTCTCTAGATAAACTCAAGATACTGCTGCTTAATGCCTGAAGTCTAAAGAAGAAACTGCACTCCATAGAAGCATTCCTCCCTTCTGAAGATGCTGGCATCTGTGCTGTCACCAAAACATGGTTCAAAGGCATAGAAAGTACCCTGGCAATATAGTGCTATAATAACTTCCATATGTTCAGACAACAAACTGAGTGTGAAAGAACCAAAGGAGGTGTAGTATCCATCTTCATTAAGGATAAGTGCACCTCAAGCCTGGTCCAAAGTATGATTCTCTTGAGCTACTCCATGTCCAACTGAGTATAGGCAAAGCTCCCTACCACATCATAGCTAGCTGTAGATTCCCCCACCATGAAAGAGGAAAAGCATACCTGGACTTATTGGAGTCACTTGTCATAGAGCCCAGCAGCTTACTTATGGGTGATTTTAATTATCCTGCCATAAACTGGGAAACACACACGACTACAAACATGTTGGCTCTGAGGTTCTTGGACTTTGTCAGTGCAAATGCTTTGGAACACCTAGCACACCCCACAAGAGACTCAAATGGCCTGGACATAGTACTCACTAACATGCGAGGGCATTGCACCCCCCCCCCCATGTGATGTCCTCCCTAGTACGACTGGAACATAAATCAGTCTTGTTTGATGTAATTATAAGACCAGATACCCTGTCAAGCTCAAAAATGCTTAAGAATTTTTCAGACACAAATTACCTCCTACTAAGTGATGGTATAAGAAGTTTCAAAGCCCCTTCGAATGCAGATAACACAGATTCCTATGCAGAGGTGTACACCAATGCCCTGTAGAATTACTTGAGCAATTTTATAGAACTGAATGTACCTGACCAGATTAAATCCAGGTCTTGATGAAAAAACAAGACATCCTGGTGCACCCATATAAACAGGCTATACAACAAGATAAAAAACGTGTCCAAGACAAGAGGGTACTGGCTCAGCAGAGAAAGAAATTCCTCTCTAGCTTATACAAACAAATTAGAGATCTTTATATAAAACCACAATTGCAGAATATCCTTGGAACCACAATAGCAAAAAAAAAACAGTGATGTCTTGTTCTTATGTTCACTGAACGTTTTTTATTCCACAATAGATAGCATAAAATCTCTTAGCGCCTCAGCCGCAACCAGCCTTTACAGAGCCTGTAAAGGCTGGTTGCGGCCGAGGAACTAAGAGATTTTATGCTATCCATTGTGGAATAAAAAATGTTTGGTGAACATAAGAACAAGACATCACTGTTTTTTTTGCTATTGTGGTTCCAAAAATTAGAGATCTTGTTAAGTCCTCCAAAGCTAATTATGATGTAAAAATAGCCTGCCTAGCTAAGGATAATCACAAGGCATTCTTTATGTCCAAAATCTAAAAGAGGAATACCCAACTATGCACTGAACTGGTTATGGATGGCATCACCCATACACAGCCAGAGGTAATATCCAAACTTCACTCCCCTGCCCCCTCCAGTCATCCCCCAACATATACTTGCCACCATTCCTCAGCCTATTATCTCAAGAGAGCAGGTCATCTCAGTGCTCTCTAGTGCCAAAAACATGGCATCAATGGGACCAGACAACATCCCAGGTTGCCTTTTAAACAATGTAGAACGTGACCTAGCATACTCAAATGGATCCTTGTTTAACCACAGCCTGAGAACTTGCTGTGTTCTGGCAGAAGGGAGGACAGTAACAGTAATCCCTCTGTACAAAGGAGGGCCATCAGCTGACTCTGGATATTATAGGCCCATAAGCTTGACTAGCCTCATTTGCAGGGCCAAGGAAAGAATCATTATAGACCTTATTAACAAGAACATAGGTAATCTCCAAACTCTGGACACAACTTAGTTCGGATTCATTAAAGGTAGAGCATGTCTGTTAAACATGGTTGACTTCTTTGAGAAAATCACCAAGACCCTGGATGAAGAAAAGACAGTGTACACAGCTTGTATGGATCTAGCGAAGGCATTTGACACAATACCCCACTCAGATATTACAAAGAAACTCTGTCAGTTGGGAATTGACTCCTACATTACCAGATGGGTAGATAGCTAGCTCACCAACAGGACATATACTGTCAAACTGGGTGACTTCACCTCTAGCAAAAGACCAGTCACACATGGTGTATGACAGGGTTCTGTGCTGAGCCCCTTACTGTTGGAATTTATTTCTCAGAATTCCAGGCAAACGTGGACAGCCTGTGGTGGACCATGTTTGCTGACTATTGCAAATTGGGAGGAGTCAGAGTCCTCCAATGATGTTACTATACTACAGATGTGGGTTACCTCAGACAAATGATTGGAGCCAAAGCTATCGATTAAAGCTAAATGCAACAAAAAATGCATTATTATTCCCTCTGGGAAAGCTGACATCTCTGCTAATTCATTATAGACACCTCCACAAGGTGTAGACCCAATGGTACATGATCTGGGTACTCAGTTTGATAGTGACCTGAACTTTGACCACCACATGTCCACAGTAGTAAGGAAATCCTTCTATGTGACACATGTTATAAATAAAGGCATCACATGTAGATCTAAGGATGTTACAATTCTATTATACTCAGCCTCATCAGGCCAGTAATTGAGTTCAATGCTCCCTTTTGCAAGCACTTCACCAGACACCTGAAACATCTGGAGAGATAAAGGTTTCTCACTAAGAAATTACAGGGAACACAAAACAGGTCTTGCACAGAAAGACTGAAGGCCCTGTCACTTATTCTCTCTCTAAAAGTTATAGGGCAGTCTCTGACTGAGCCCTTAAATGCTATACATTTGTAAATCAAATTGCATGAGCCACTCACTCCAGGGATCTTAAACTAGCCTGTGATATGAACAGGTCATACTAGAGAGAGAGAGAGATGCATCTCCCAGAGACTGCCACTTCTTTGGGACAAGCTTCTAATTCACGTGAAACAAAGAACCTCCCTGTTCATCTTCAAACGCAGCCTAAATTAATGGATGAGGTTCTGTAAATTCACTTTTGGGGTGGTGCCTATATCCCTCCTGGACAGACTGTCAGTATTAACTACCATAGACCCTTACCTCTGCGAACTTCACTCACCTAACCACCGACAACTGGGGCAAATCTGGGCAGATATGGCTAGGCTTGTAGAAGCTCTAAGGCCATTAGTCCTTCTATGACCCTATGAACTTATGAGATCCTTCTGTAGTTGGAGCACATTCACATATGTGTGGTGTTATAGGAAACTGTGTTAAGTCCTCAAATAACATTCCCTCAATAGCTGTTTTTTTTGTGCCTACCACTTATTTAGACTTGGTGGAAACTGTGCTGGTGAATCCATATTTGTTAGAGACCATATTACCTTGAGACAAATACCGAAAGCACCTCAAAAAGAAATTGTAGATATAGAAATCATCCTAAACAATATCAGATAGCAGTTCTTGTCATGCTACAGAGCAGCATCCATGTGTCTAGGAATTCATAGAATATTCCCAAATAATCTGAATGAGCTCTCCATAAGTAGGAATGCTGTTATCCTAGGTGATTTTTATCTTCCCAGTGGTTAAGCAGGGGACCTCTACCACAAGTATAGGATATGCACAAAAATTCTTACATTTTACAGACCTAAACTCACTGGACCAGATTGATGATGAACCTACTAGACAGTGGAATATCATCCCAAAAGTATTCATCTCAATGGTCATGTCAGACCACAAACTACTAACCTCTTCAATCAGAATCTCCAAACTTTCAAAAACAAATTTCACAGGATTCCAGGACCTTAATGTACAAATTTCCTATAGTTCAATGAAAATGCATCTAAATTTGAGTCTAATAGCATTGCTTATAATTCTCATACTGAAAACAATTGTGCAGAAAAGTTCTACGCACTCATAACAAATGTATTAAATTGGCTATACCAAATGGATGCAACCATAGCAAACCAGTGCAGTGGTCCTCAAGCATGAATGAACTATGCAATAAAAGAAACATGTAAACTTACATAGTAGAACAAATTACCCCAAAAGTAAGGAGAACATCAAAAAGCAAGATAAGAAACTAAAAAAGAACATAAGAAAAAACAATGGTGGCTCATGAACTAAGCCTAGTTACAGAAGCCAAAGACAACTACAGATCCTACTTATTTATGCAAGAAAAATAAGAATTGAAGCACATTGCTCAGAGCTTATTCATAATGGTATTAACCATTCTGATCCAGTGGATACAGTCAACACACTTGGAAATAAATTTAGTGTTAACTACTTTTGAGAGACATCTAATCCAAACCCATTTATCTCTGATGGAATTAATCCAAAGACATATCCTAAATGAAGAACATCTCCCCACTGGTGCCTGATCCAGTGGATACAGTCAACACACTTGGAAATAAATTTAGTGTTAACTACTTTTGAGAGACATCTAATCCAAACCCATTTATCTCTGATGGAATTAATCCAAAGACATATCCTAAATGAAGAACATCTCCCCACTGGTGCCTGAAAATATACCCATTTGCCTAATTAATACATCTAAGCATGAACTGGTGGACCCACTCCTCAGCCTCTTCAACCTTAGCCTAACGTTCCACAGCAGTGGTGCACAGCTGTTATGATGCCACTCTACAGTGTGGTTTCACAACAGAACACAGGAACTACAGACTCTTCAGCCTAACTAGCCTTGTATGCAAAACCATGGAATTATGTCATAACTGAATTAATAATGCTATCAAAAATCTTATCAGACTAGTCCCTTATCAGTTTGGCTTTGTCAAGGTTAATATTGGCTATTAAATTTTGTGAACTTCTTTAAAAGGATCACTTAGGTTGTAGACTGTGGACAAGCTGTCTACACAGCTTACCTTATCCTGAATCAAGGCATTCAGTACCCTACATATAAATATAGTAGGAAAGCTGAAGAAGCTCAAAATTGACTCCTATGTCCATTAGGTGGATAACCAACTTGCTTTAGAGGCTGAACTCTAACATTAAGAGTCAGGGGTGCATCCTTTGAAGAAATTAAGTTGACCGATAAAGTTCTGTTGGGACCTTTGCTTGGACCTCTGCTCTTTGTCTATTACTTCTTAGATCTCCACTTGTCAGCTGAGGTTATTTAGTTATAAAAGTTGGTCAATGATTGTTAGCTGGAAGTCATTGTCAAGCCCCTCTTTCACATCCGTGCACTCTAGTAGGATCTTACACTTGTCAAGAGCTGGTGAACTAAAATGGTCTCAACCTCAATGCAAAACAGTGCAACATTGTAGTATTTTGTAAGCACTCCCTAGATTCCATGTATAGCATAGATAACACAACACACCAGTTCAAAGTAAAAAGATCATGAGAGACCTGGGCACTGTAAAGGGCAGCCCTCTAAAATTTGACCTTCATGTTGCAACAATAGTTAGGAAATCCTTTTACATCGCTCAGCTTATAGGAAAAGTTATTTCTTCCACATCAAAAGAAGTCCTAACCTCCTTGTGCTCCATATTGATCAGACCCATCATTAAGTAAAATGCCCCCTTTGGGATTTAACTTACAAATCATATCAAGCAATTGGACCCACGTGGTTTGTAACTGAAATGATCAGGGGACTAGAAAATCTTAACTAAAAGAAAGACCAGAGGCTTTATCCTTATGTTTATCCACAGTTTCACATATACTCCTTAAGGGTGACCTGTGTCTTGCTTATTGGGCTATATGGAATTCAGAAGTCCATGAACTCTCATACTTCAATAAATCAAACAGTTCTGCTAACACTAGGGACAGAGATCTAAATCTACTCCAAATAAATATGATAACGTATATGGATATTTTTTTTTATGCAGGAGCAGGAGCTGCCCTTCTCTGGAACAAACTTTCTCTCCAAGTTAAGCAGTGTGACACACCATCTGCCATTAAAAAGGAGCTGGACAACTGAAACATGCAATAAATTCACTCCTGATATGACTGGCATGACAATGCTTGAAAAGAGGGTCAAGGCTTAAGAGTGGGCACTGGCAAGACAAAATGCCCCTGAGGCTCATTTGGCTTGTATGATCCTATGCACAAATTGTACTGCATGGCTTCTGTCACTTGTCCTTCTCTAACACATGACAAGAAGGTGGGTCCGTTTTAGATGTTTTAATACATAGAAACACATCAGGATGGATAGCAGCATCATAAAGTACGAACAAACTAGTTAACAGACAGACCTTGCATACATACATGCTTACATCTGAATGGCTTACTACAAAATGGCAGTCTGACTTGCACATGCTCAGTATTTATACACTTCTGCAAGCCCTTGGATAGCTTATTAAAGGTACATACACAAATCTGGATCTACAGCTTCTATCAGCCGCTCTTATTACTCTTTCAAAGAAGTTTACCTGATGTAATAGACAGGCTCTACCTTTCACAAAGTCAAATTGTTGGAGGTGTATATTCTGATATCATTCTGGATATTGTAGTTTATAAAGTCAGTAGTAATATGTTTGATAGCATGGCAAGTGGGGGACTTGCAAGGCTGATAATTCTGAATGGCCCACATCAGCTGTAAAGCCACCCTTATGGAGGGGCATCATCAATGCAGTATATGTAACATTAGTAATAAAACCAGTAGCTTATCTTAGGTTAAACATTTTACACAATGCCTGCAAGGGCATGTTTAACACTGTTAATTAAGCAACCAGGCATTGTCAGATTCCATGGAGGAAGTCATTTTGGTCTTGGTTAGAGCATTTTGGAAAAGTTCTTTAGAGATAAATGGGAAGGCGGTGATTCAGACATTTCCGGGCTTTGGATACAAGTCTCAAGGATGAGACTGGCATAAGATGTGTTTGCAAGCAAATTGGAAATGTCTATTGGGTCAGAATAAGAGGCATCATTAAGAATAAAATTCAGAGCAATGTGTGGTGAATTCTTTTCATATATAGCTAAGTAAGGATTTATATCGCACTGTTTCAAATTACACTTGGAATATAAACCGTATTGAAAAAATAGTACCTTTACACAATCTACAGCAAAAGGATATAAATGTGATGATTAATATGTTTGCATGAATAAAGTTCATCCTTATCATAATTTCTACACATATTAAAGATATAAAATATAATGGTTTTCTCTTGTGTATTGTTACAAGGTTTCCTTCCCAGAAACATATTCGATCTTATCCATTGCTGCATATCATGCATTCAAATGGAGTATGAGGCCTGTTTGTTTTGTGTGTGTGTGTGTGTGTGTGTGTGTGTGTGTGTGTGTGTGTGTGTGTGTACACACACAATTTAAAAAATTAAAAGTTAGCAGATCATATAAAGCAGGGTCAGAAAATATTTAAGCATAATCACGTTATTTGTGCATTCAGTGTGACTTGCTAAAGTTATACTTGTTTCTGACCTGATGTAAGTTTTGAGAATAACACAAACTCACGTTCAAAATGTCATCCTCTGGTTCAATATGTCTACTACTTTGATATAGAATAACTTACTTTTTTACAGAATCAGTATCTGAATAATTCTGAAAGCATTTTTTTGTCAATACTTTTTGGGTTATACAGCCTAACAAAATAAAATTCAGACTCTCTCCATAACTAATTGAACTTCCATACAGGACTCCAGCAGTTCTGTATTCAGTCATAATGTCGAAAAATTAGCATTGTACAGCAGACATTTGATGATGAAATGCCTATTTACAAGTCAGAATGGCATAAAGAGATGTGTAAATTTGAGTTAAATGCTTGTCACCAAACGAACAAAAGTACTTGATTAGCTGGATAACGTGAATAAAATTATGTTCTCCTTATCACATATTTTTTTTTTTGTTCCTTGGCCTTATTTTTACTTTGAATTTATAAGAAATTAGGATGGTTAGCCAACAAAGACTCAATAAAAGGCCCGACCATAAATATTAAGCAACCTTTCAGTCTGGTATATTCAAGTATCTGTGAATGCCATATTACCTCTCCATAGCCATATACACTTCTCTTGTAACAAATCACATAGGCTAGCATCTCTGGAAGTTGTATTTAGTTTTTTTATTAAAAGCTGATGAAACAAGAACCTCAGTATGCCAATAACTGTTACTAACAATATCAGTGATCAACTCCCACTTCGATCATTACTTATTGTACAGCATACTTACTGAAGTTTGTAATCTTCTATTTATCTGTTGTACATTGAAGCTTTTTTCCTCGGGCTTCCATTCAAAAAGGGCTCTGTCCCAGTTGGAATTTCCCAGTCAAAAATGTAAAATAAATAATAAACTGATTTAACTGAACTCTTCATCAAATGTGTACCCTATGAAATGATCTGAGAGGATTCAGTAGTATTGTAATTGCTTAAACAGATTTTTCATAGGATCTACTAAATAGATATTACCCTTGATAAAGCCACATGTTTCTATCATATCGGCCTACTTCAAAAAGATTTCTGTCAAATCAGCCACTATAGGATAATAAGCAAATTAATGCTCTACCTAATAGCACCGAAAGTAATGACATTTAAGGCTCTGCTAAACACTTCTGTCTATACGGAGTGCTCTTTCAAACCTACTGGATGTGAATCTCAATCATTTGACTTACATAAGAATGTGACTTTATGCATGGGCAACTCTTACAGATAACTTTTGATCTTTTCCCTTCTGTTGCTAACAATAAGGGCCTTTTTATCTTTAATTCCAGTTCTGAAGTGTATTCCTGTAGATAGAATTCAAGTAGAAAAACAGCCATTTTTTTCAAGTATTGAATATTGTAACAGAAATAAAAGAAATGTGATTTTAAGAAAATGGTAGTAGAAAATCACATAGAAAAAAAAATAAAATTGTGGAAACAATACATACAGAAAAATGTTTTGGAAGAGGAATGAGGTTTAAGAGAAGGCAATAGTCCAGCTTATATAATATCAGATTGATTATATTGTATAGCAGAATATGTGTGATACATGTTTCAAGCCAAGTAATTTACAAGTTCTAAACCCTAACACAAAAAAACATAATGACTACTTTTCATCTGAAAAACACATTTCTGCCAAAATAACACTACTTGCTATCATCTGTGCCAACAACACCACGATAGCACAAGTAAAGCATAGAAAATGACTGGGTATCATCATTAGATGACCATTTGAAATTCTAACACCACATATCACATGTGGTTAATAAAACTCAGCAAAAAAAAAAGGTTTTTAATCTTTATAAAGTACTTATACTGATGTGCCTTTACTTTCTTATTGCCAGCTTTCCTCTATGCTTCCCCAATCTTTGCTACCCTTCAGGTCTCACAACTGCTGAAACTTGAGCAAATCCCACTACCACTGAAATCCATTCAGAATGCAAACTCATTTAAAACTCAACTAAAACTTTTATCAAATCAATGAATTTACTCATGTACAACTCCAGGATAAATATGAGTTATCTTCAGCCTGCCATCTCATCAGTTCATTTCTCCATTCAGAATCACGTGTCCCATAATCCATCTTCAGCAATACCTGAATAGTTTTACTAGCATTGTGTCAGTTATATACACTGCTTTGTCACAATGCTCACTCCCACCGCTTTACTTCTAATATAAACCATATGACTGCTGTATATATAACTATCTCTCAACCTGCTTTATACTTCGCCTCTTAACTACAGTATTAACATTTTCTGCCCAGTTTCCTTCCTTTTCAAAGTACTAATCAGGTGTTCTATTATCTATCTGAAAAACCCAATAATATAGCTCCTCAGCTGCTCAAGGTTCTACAACTACTTATGCGTCAGCATATTTTATACAGTAGTAGCTGTTTTCTATTTCCATATAAACGTATAATCTGATTAAAAATGTATGTGCAATCGTTAATCAGTATTACACAATGACTGGCAATTAGCATTCCAAACCGTGCACGCTGATTGCCAGCCTAACATGTGTGCCCATTGTAAATCCAACATATACTAATGGAAAAGGGTCCGGTCGCTCGGACTTTTTCCATTAGTATATGTCCTGATTTGTCTGTGTGAGCACAGGTAGGAATGGAGAAAGGAAGATTGCTTTAATCTCGCTATGTTATACGCTTAACATAGCGAGATAGCTTTAAAAAAGCAATGGAGATCTTTCCTTCTCCGTTGCTTCCTCTCCACAGCTTTGATGTACTGTGTAAGCATGGGAACACAAGTTCCCTATGCATGCTCAGTACATTAGAAAAAGAACCAGGATAGCAGAAAACCATGGAAGGGCACCATGGAGGTATTATACAAAGACATTATTTAATAAAAGTAAGTGTTATTTTTCTTAAATTATGTCATTGTATAATAGCAATAACCCATGTCTGGGTGTGGGTAATGCTAGAGTTACCCACTGTTGTCTTTGTTTGGTCACTCTGGCTTTGGCCTCATGACAAAACCACACCAACTGTGGGTGAATCTAGCATTACCCACACCCAGACATGGGTTATTCCTTAATTACTTCATTTTGTGTGTATGCATATTAGTGAATGAATGTATGTATGTTTAAAAATGTTTGTAATTATAGGATCCTTTCTCCCTTGACCTCAGTTGTAAAGTTTTTTTTTTTTTTTTACTAAAAGCATTTGGACAAACCCAGTAAACAAAAAAAAAAAACAAATAAATGGTAAAATACCAGGTACAATACATCATTTTCTTGATTTCTTCATGCACTGCTACTTAGCAATCTGTTATTTTGTCCAATTCCTGCATGGAAACTCTTCCTCAAAGCGAATGTGTAAAATACTAATAGAATATTTTATTTTTTTATTTTTTTCCCCAAGCAGTTCAATACCAAGTCACGTATCAATTTTAGTAATATCATGTTCAGAAAGGTTAATTTTCAGCCTTCCTTTATGTTCATTAATGGCTTCTTCTATTGTTTATGGTTCTCCAAAATTCTTATCCAAGTTCTTTGTGGAAATTTTACACTGGATTAATATTTTGGGCCAAATAAGGTTGGTTTATTTAAAGATTGGAAAGACTTATTTTTCTCAAACATAGCTCAATTTTATAAAAGATTTTTTATACCAGAGATTTCCGATGACTTCACCATTTTCACACTCTCTTGGACTGATGTACTCTTTCTTGTCTTGCTTTTATGATGTTTTATCCTCATTTTTTTATGAGATTTATAATAGATCATCACTTTATAATTGTGTTTTTGCTTCACTTTTCTTTACCACCTGCAATCGCATCCTGAAGCCCTATAGGCAAATGTGAGTTCCAATGGCTATGGGAAGCACCTGCCAATTAATCTGAATCTAGTCTTCTATGCATCTGGCCATAAGTGACCTCAAACTGACCCTGAGAAGGTCATCAACTGAAGTTTCTGTTGTACAGTTTTGGGCCAAAAAATTCTAGGCATATTGAAGACTTGAATGGGTTCTTATGAGCCACTTTTTCAGTTTGCACTCTTTGGGTCACAAGTGACTAAGTGCATGTGAAGTGTCCACCTTCTAGCTATGGAATGACATCAGTCTTTACTATGACATAGACAGTCCTGTTCGAAAGACTAAATCACAATCAAAGTAAAAATTCTCCATAACCTAAATAATTCCCCATTGACTGTTCTGACCATCACTATTTAATGGTAATAATTTTTTTCTGACATAAAGATAATCACCTTGCTATCTCTTTTATTCAAAGCTAGATCTCTAGACTGTCAAAAAAGAAAGACACCCTAGCCCCTGTCCAAGAAAAAAATGCAGTTGTCTCATTGTAGATCTATTATGCATGGCTTTTGTCTGAAAGTTCACATCACATTAACACAGCTCCATGAGCTTGAAAATTACAGCTTGGCTACATGCATTCTCTAAAATAAAACCTGGTAAGGATATGTATTGTGGTATGTTAGTTATATTATCTCTTATGTAAAAATGCAGACCCAAGCTATCAATGTCCAATTGAATGGCTTTAGAAATATTCAGTTGCTTTGTATATCCTAATGAAAACAATGGATGTATCTCCCGTGTTTTCTACCAATAAAATATGATCTGCCTTTTGTAAGAAACTGTCTTCTGTTCTTCATATACTTGGTCTTTAGTTCAGAAATGCAATAGGTTTTCAAGTTCTCTCTTCTTCCATTCTGTGTACTTCAAATACAATATGTACTCTAGCAGACAATCACAACAATCTCTAAATGTTCAATTTTCTTACAATAACAGAGGGTATCCTGATGAATTTCCTTCTGATTATTTCTTCTCCTCCTACGATATAACAAGCCTAGCTCCAGCACCTTTAGTTAACATAGTCAAAATAAACTTGCTATATAGGGGTACTTAACCAGCTTCATTATTTCAGCCAACAACCTTGTCATACCCTCTAACACACCCATTATATCTTCCCCTATATTGAAATATATGCTACAACCAAAGGGAGAAGAATTCTCAAAGTGGTCCAGGACTTTGGTATTTCAGATTAAGTAGATCTGGGTCATATATTGTTTTTTTCTGTTATTAATGCCAGACAGCTTTATTATGTTATATTGATTGTTACTTTATGTAAAAAAAATGACTAGCTTTATTTTATGAGGTATTACTCTGAATCATGTCCTCACAATTGGCAGGGAGTTAGTCTTATATCATGATCTATTTCTTGTAGATTTTTTGTTCAAAACAGAATGGGAGGCAAATCAGAAGTTCCACTTCCATACAAGCAGTTTCACCAGTGTTAATGTCCTCACCATCTGTGTCTGATTTGATGTAATTTTGTCAACCCAGTTTTTAACCTAAATATTTTGTGGATTGTTTAGAGAAGAGGAACACTCATCCATCTACCTACTTAACTGAATAAACTACTTGAAACTTCAACAAAGCATTTTTATTCCTCCCACAAGGAGGGCATCGGTGAGAGTCTCCCTTAGATCTGCTAGTTAGTATGATTTTTATCTATACTAATCCTTTATACTCTTGTTTCTTGTTGGTCATGTCACCCTGTAGGTCAAGGGGGGGGGGGGGGTACTTGCATTGACTCAAGCTTTCTGGATAACCTTCATTTGCAGTAACAGGACTGTGTGACACACGTCTTTTGCTTATATAGTAACACTGCTAACAGCTCTGTATAGCACCTATCTGATGAAGTCTCTGAAATTGGGAGATGAAAGAGCTTAATCAATAAAAGGCTAGTTAATTTTATTCAGTGGTCTACATGTTTTTTTTTTTTATTGGAAAAGCAGCAGCAAACAGTCTGACCCCCTTTCCCTGGCTGTGTGACAATAAAAGTAACAGAACTTCATGGCTCATCTCTTATCTCTGTAGTACAATATTACCAGCTGTAGCTCTGTAAGACAAAAGCAGTAAACGGTCTCTGATTCCCTTCCTCTGCCAGCGCGACAACAGCAAAAATAATGCTTCTGTCTTCTCTTTGTATGACAGCATTAACAGTTGCAGTTCTGTAGGACTCCTTACCTCTGCCTGTATGACAACAGAATTACAATAAAAACAGTAAATGGTCTGAATTCATTTCTTCATTTGATTGTCTGGCAACAGCAGAAACATGTTGATATGACTCCCATCTTCTCTCTGTATGACATCACTAGTGGTAGCATGCCTGTATGACTCCTGTCATCTTCCTGCATGACAACAGTTTCAGCTCAAGCTCTCTATGATCCCTGTCCTCTGCCTGTATGACATTAGTACTAACAATGAGAAATATCTCCTGTCCTGCAGCAGTATGATCGCTGCTGCTTTAACTCCTTTGTATGGTTTCCACCTTACAATAGTATGACAGCAGCAGAACCGGTAGAAATGCACTGTTTCATTTACTAAAGTATAACCACAGCAGTAATAATACTGTGTAGTTGTACAGCAGCAGCAGTATGAATACTACATTATGATTCACATTATTGAGCAGTTCCACAGTGGGAGTACTGTGCCTCTTCTATTCTATTGCAGTATAACAGTAGCAGAGGTTCCCATGACTTGACAGTGCAACATCAGCTTGCATTAGTAGTACTGAATATCACTCATCCAACAGTAGCATTAGTGCTGATGTATAACTCATCATGTTCTCTGGCAGCCTGACCACAAAAGCGCTCTTCTCACACACACTAATAGCTAGCAGCAACAGCAGTAAACCACTTCCAACATACTGCAGTATGTCAGTAGGGCCAGTAACATGATTCTACCGGTCTCTTAGGTTCATAGGCAAGTACTAGGCTAGCTACACTTATGGGACATACTAAGCCAATTTCCCATGAAAGGCAAGAATCAAACCTTGTACCTTGTGTCTGTGAGGTCAATACCTTAACCATTATAACACTGGACATTAATGAGCTGCTTCCTGTAGTTCGGGGTTTCATTTGCTCAGCTTCTATTTCTCATTTGTGTGACTATAGACAAGCCCTTTAACAATATCATGTATGCCTTCTGAAAATGATCCATATGCATCACTGCTCTGCCCTGGTTAACACATACAAATAGATAAGTAAAAAATACATGTGCTAGGACTTTCACAGAAAATTATTGCAACAGTGGCACACATATTTGGTTTGATCTCTATGAATCTGCAGCAGGTATTCCAGATAAATATTCTTCAGAATGATTGCAAGGCTGTAGAATATTAGAACATATTCATATGGAAAGTTTCAGGATGCTGTACCATTGAAAATGCCATCAAAAATGCTTAGCAACATACAGCTATGATGTGTTTCTTTTCACTTTAAAAACTATGGAATAGTACCTTGCACACAGGCCTTGAAGACTATTTTTTTTTTATTTGAAATATAGAAGCATTTCTCCCCAGACATTCTCGGTCTGCTCTGAACACATCTAAACAATTGTCTTTTAAAATGCCAGCAGTCACTGCGAGAAATAAGGCTAAGCTTATAACAAACCACATCATAGAAATGTAGAGTAATGCAACTG
This sequence comes from Protopterus annectens, assembly GCF_019279795.1. Classification (NCBI taxonomy): domain Eukaryota; kingdom Metazoa; phylum Chordata; order Ceratodontiformes; family Protopteridae; genus Protopterus; species Protopterus annectens. The sequence goes on from NC_056749.1 coordinate 300,583,642, forward strand.
TGCAGGTACAGACGGGAAAACACTCACAAACATCTAAATTCTAAGAAAGCAAGCACATCTGAATGTGTCTGAAGTATTCTTTTATGTTGCATATGAAACGGGGAAGAGAGAGTCAGACCAAGAAAGAAAATTGTTTTATCTCAGGCAAAATTTGAGTTTCATCCCTGCAGCAAAGTTTTGCAGAGATGATGTTCACACACCCCACAAAAAAGTTCAATATCCAGAATTGGGACCTGCAGAAGACAACTGAATGCTAGCAATTATTCAAGTCTGTTTTGCTGGAAATTCTGGCTATAGAAAAAACTGAGGCATGATTCCCACAGAAATATAAAGCTGTTCAGTCCCACAATTATATCTCAGAAGAGTTAAATATTGATATTCCGCTTGATCATGCACAGAAAAAAGAATTCAGGGATTGCCCCCAATTTACATTGTGATTATGGAGACAGATATGTAATGGTGGTTGTGAGGGAGACAAGAAGTATACCCTTATAGTTATTTCTGACTTTGTGGCAGCAGTTTTGATTTAACTCAAGGGGGATACTAAATAACACAGTTGCATTAATCCTTACTAATCAAAGTCATTACATATTTCATTAGCTACAGCGTAGCCAAAAGCACAGTCATTAGACAGAGACATATTTTTTCTTAGTACTCTTATGAATCCATGCTTCCAGAATAATCCCTTACTGAGCTAGTATTAGAAAAGCATTGATTGTTAATGATTCCCTGACAAAAATAATAGTCAAAGAGCCATGCTGACTAGAACCAGTGAAATTATGAGCACGTCTTTAATATGTTTCATACTCCGAATAAACTTTTCTATCAGCTGAAATGCCTTGTCTTTTTTTTTTTAATCCAGAAATTTGATACTACTATGATGAGTAATGGTGGTAACAATAATAATAATAATCAGAAGAACTTCATTTAAGGGGCACCACACTTCATATATGATTCACACATTTTTTCTTTGTATTGTTTTGCATATTTTTGCCTCCTTGGCTCACTGGCCTTCAAATCTGTCCAAATGCATGCCAGCTCTAATTCCCTGGTGATGGAGACCATTGCTTTTCAGATATACAAGTGGAGTCTTGAGCATCAGAGAGGCATCCAGCATTCTTTGCACTTTTACCAGCACCCAGACATGAAAGCATTTTTAATATTTTTTTTTTCCTTCTGTAGCCCTACCCATGGTGGTTATCTGATGATCTGCATCATCAAAGGACATGACTATGCTCCCTCATTTCTGTTAATTTATGCTTCTTTGCATGTTAGACACTGAGGTTTGTAACTAGCATGAATAGCCACAGAATAGATCCTTCCAGGCTGAATGCTGCTTTCAGTGTTAAGTGCAACCTCAGTCATGGTTCACTACAGCAGCAGATAGTTTGCTGGGAGCTACTAACCTTCCTGCCTCCCTTAATAGGCACCCCCAATCCTACCCTCTAGGCTAGGCACCCCCATCCTCCCTACCAGGAGAGGCATAACCCTTCCTCCCTTTATCCCAGGGTAGGTACCTCTAATCCTCCATTCCAGGATAGACACTACTCTTCCTTCTTCCCTTGCTAGGCACCACCATCTTCCCTGCCAGGGTATGCATACCTAACCTCCCTCCCAAGAGAGGTGTACCACCCATCCTCCCTCATTGGGTAGGCTGCACTGTTTCTCCCTCCATCCTAGGATAGGTACCCCTGCATATTTTCTCTCAGGATAGGCACCCCCCATCTCCCCTCCAGGAATAGTCACCATCCTTCCTTCTTCCCAGTATAGGCACCCCCATCATCCCTTCCAGGATAGCCACTCCATATCCCCCCTCCTAGGAGAGGGAACATTCTTCATTCCTATTTAGGATGGGCAGCCCCATCATCCCTCCCAGGACAAGCACCTTCACATCCTACCACCCAGGATAGTCACCTCCATCCTCCCTCCAGGGATAGTCACCATCCTTCCTTCTTCCCAGGATAAGCACTTCCCATCACCCTTCCCAGGAAATGCACTTACCCATCCACCCTTCCATGGTAAGTACCACTCATCCTCTCTCCCAGGATAGGCACCTCCCCATCCTCTCTCCCATTATAGGCACCCCCCCATCCTCCCTCCCAGAATGGGAACCCCCCCATCCTCCCTCCCAGAATGGTCACCCCCCCCCATCCAACCTCCCAGGATTGGCACCCCCCCATCCTCCCTGCCAGGATGGGCACCCCTCCCATCGTCCCTTGCCAACCATTAATTTGCGTGAACCACTGGTTGAGCTCAGGTTGCCTGAGTCATAGTAAGAGCATTGTCTCTACTATACAGGGCTGGCTTACAACAGTGATTCATGTGCATTGTTATAAAAAAAATAACACTTATTCTTTTGGAGAAAGTATCACAGCAATTGTGTATTTTACAACAAAGTATCCCCGATGAAGAAGGCCAGCTAAGGATACAATTCATGAGGACTAATTATACATTTTATAAGAGAGCATTATTCTATCCAGTTAAGTATGAATATCTGTACTGGATGCACTAAGCTGAATATACTTGTGCCCTTAGAGGATGACTTTTTCCTGTAGTTCATATGCATCTTTAAAAAAAAAAAAAAACTAATATGTAAGAACTCATCAAAATAATGCTTGCTAGCTTTTCTGAAACAAAAGATAAGGGGTCAAGGGATGATGATTTAGTCAATAATTTTAGTATTTAAAATAAATAGCATGTTCTCAATTAAACCGCATATGCATGCAATACTGTGTGTGTTGAGTAACTAGCAGTTGCTAGGTGTTCCTGTTATGTATCTTAATTTGATTATTTACAGCATAAAATAGCATTTTTACAGAAGGAAAATGATTACTCTGGATTTTATAGGATTCCCATGTGTATCTCATCTCGTTTTGTGTTTCTAGTGGGTAGCTAAGCTACAAGTAAAAACACTAATAAAGAAACTGTCAAAGCCATAATCTCTCTTCCACATTTTTCTTCATAATGCGAAAATTAAACAGGCATCATCTAGTAGCTGTCATGCATGTGATTTAAATATTATGGCTAGGAGTAGCACAGCATGCAGCTAGACTACTTAAAGAAATGTTCACACACATGCATACAGAGTAGATACTGTTACAAATCCACATTTGTAATATAAACACGTGATCTTTATCTTTCTTCTTTGACATTATTGACAAACTGAATGTAAAAATACTCTAAGCACTCAGTGTAGTCATGATGTTTCTTGTTTTGTCATAGATTACAATGAATGTCTGGCTAAGAAGCCACATAAAGTTGTGGTTGTGCTTAAGAGTGACCCCTAACTTGCCCATCACAATTATACAATCCCCGGGATTCATGAAGCTCTGCGCAAGGCCAGCATTAGCCTTGCGCCGACAGTGCAGTGTACAGATGGCGCAGTAGTGCCATATGCATATTAATGAAGGCATGCTGCCGCCACAGCCACGTGCATAGGAAACAAGCATGAGTGCATGGGGCGTGTCAAAGTGCCGCATGGAGGCGTGGAAATGTCGACTGTTGATGTGCTACCTAAAATGCTGAATATTACAGTCGGCCTGCAATAGTAATCACACCTGTCAGTGCCCGTGGATATTGAAACATATGCAAAGCATGCAAGACAGTTCTTGCGAACACAAAATTAAGAAGCAAACACAAATGCACGTTAGCGAATATCGAGTCTCCGTCCCTCGAACAAATGACATTTAAAACTGTGTGCCCGTATTCGAATGCAGTGTTGATAGTAATACCAAGTGGAAGTGAAACGCATCATGTTAGTGCGCTGCCAATAGCTAAGTCTAGGTCAATGGTCAGGGTTACCACCTGTCCCACATTGAGAGGGATAGTACACAGCTGGGCAGTTGTGTCCGTACCAAAACCATTATAAATGTAAAATATCCTGCGACCGTATGACATAATTATGTCCCACATTGCATGTAATACTCACAATTGTTATTTCCATATGTAATATGCCACATGTTACAAGAAATAGAATAAGCAAGTAAATGAAACAGAATGAGCATATAAACTGCTACAACAATAAGCTAACATGTAGGCATAAAACAAAAGTATTATCCGTTGTACTGTCCGTGTGTATGTTTTGTCTTGTAGAATCTGATTTGTGTCTGGAATATATCCCATCCTGGCCATATGAAAAGGTGGCAACCCTACCAATGGTCAGAGCATTCAGGCAAAATCTGCCCATATGCGGTCCAAGCCGTTCTTGTCAGGATGTGTCAAAGTTGAATGGGTATTACCCGGGTGTACCTACCATGTCATGAAAGATAAGTATTTGCGTGTACCTATGTGCATGATGTACAGCATGTGGAAGGTGAAAAATGCCAGGGTCGTCCTCACAACCATACAGGTACCAGAGATATGTAGTGTATGCAATGTGTTCCCTTGACCGTGCCATGGGCCATCAAACAAAGAAGGGATGGATGGAGTGTTTGGAATATGTGTGTGTGTGTGGGGGGGGGGGATTGGTAATGTTATAATCCACAAAGGCGAGACTGTGTTGGATGCACAATAGGTGAACTGGAGGTATATGAGGGAGCAGCAGGTGAATCAGAAAGAAACACAAAGAACAAACATACACATCCGGAATACAACCTGACAGGCCATACTGTAGAACACAATCACACAAACATATGAATATTAAAATGTGTGATACACATGTACAGAAACGTCACCGGCACATACCCACAGAATGTTCTGGATGGAACTGAGCCATCCAACTGCCTGGATGCATAATTGAATACCCATCATCCCCTCTACAGCACACAACCCACCCCCATTCCTGAATGTCCACCAAATCCAGCCATACTCGGGCTACTAGCTTGGCACAGCCATATCTACACATACTGACCACTACTCATATGTAGTAGGCAGTGTCAGGATTGCAAAATATGTATCCCTTGCATGTAAAACCCCATCACATTTTCGTAAGTCCAAAAAAATCAAAGGTCGTTTGCTTGTTCAATTTTTGGATATCCCTCATGGGATAAGTATCTTGAGTAAACATCAGACTTGGTATCACGACACAATGTCCAGTCCTGTAGACATCTGGACACAAGTTGTATGTGCAGTAGTGGTTCACGAGACTGCTCAGCCTCCTGCCCATCATGCAGAACCTACTACCCGGGATCAAACACCTGCCGGTGATGCACATCTCCCCACATGAATTATCGAGAGAATATACTGTACACAGTCGCATAGTGGCACTTGGAAATAAGGTGATTAAGGCGCTGACGTAAGCAGGGTACCTCCTGTCCCACTTTGTGAGGGACTGTCCCTGTTTGGGTAGGTGTGTCTTGACCAAGAATGATACAATTGCTAATGTCCTGTGATTGTAGGAAATAACTATGCACCATATTTCATGTAACAGTTGCCTAAAACAATTATTTCTGGATGTAAAATACGTAAATCGTACAAGAAACAGAATAAGCAACTAAAATGCTACAGGAATAGGCTCTCATCTAGGAAAATAATGAATGTTCTAAACCCTGTAGTGACCGTGGGTATGTGTTGGCCTAAACAATCTGGTGTGTCCAGAATATATTCCATCCAGGACTTATGAAAATGCGGCAGCCCTTCCAATGGTCAGAGCATTCGCACAATAACTGGCCAGCCTCTTAATCACTCATAAAACCAGTGACCTTTGAAGGAAAGGTGTTGAATGACACTTGAATGACTAATGACAAAAATTAAGAGTAATAGACACTTTTAACTGCAGAAAATAAGAATTAATACATATGGCTCTGAATCTGTCAACACGTTTCAAGTTAATAGGACTAATATTGTAGAAGTGCCCGTGATTGTTCTTGATTTGTCATTGCCTTGTCCCTGTCACTGTTGAAATTAGTCCCTGAGTGTTACAGAGGTCCGTACACATATGTACACCAACAGTCACATTTGTTGACAGTACTACTGAATACCTGTAGTGAAGTTATAAGTGATATCCAGAATAATATCCATCAGATATAGGGAGGTAAAGGCAGCGGGGATGCATGGTGTACATTCAACTGTATGGGAAATGTAAATAGGTATGTAGGTGTATGTAAAGACAGAGATGTATATATATATATATATATATATATATATATATATATATATATATATATATATATATGAAATGGTCACAATAAAGCATTTGTAATGAATGTAAAGGGAAACACCAATTTAAACACACCCCCCACCCTATATTATGTAGTGCCAACATAATAATCTGGTCAGAGGTGCCCAAACCGCTGTGTCTGTAAACACAGGTAGAATGTTAAACTTGGGACCAACTCTGTCCATGTGCTATGTCTGACATTTGAACAGGTACAGGGCATTTCTGGTCACCAGTCGGACAGGCTAAACCCGTATCACCACATGAACACCCTGACAATCAAACACACGTATGTGCCAGGACTATAAGCTTTGGAGTTCTGAATATCCTTGGAGTGAGTAAACATGCAGCACGGGTCCACGGCAGTAGGGAATAGGGAATGTGTAGTACTGTGGTTTTCCCAGCAGGAGAATGGATGCCTGCTGTGTAAGTGAAGTGGTGAGGCATATGTTAGGGTAGCTATGAACCATGGGTATACATATAAATGAAGCAGAACACCAATAGTG